>NC_048311.1:6678307-6769220 GCF_013100865.1 Trachemys scripta elegans | reverse complement strand
AACAAAGACTGTGAATGGCTATCCAACTACAGAAGCAGTTTCTCCTCCCTTGGTGTTCACACCTCAACTGCTAGCAGAGCACCTCACCCTCCCTGACTGAACTAACCTCGTTATCTCCATACTGATTTATACCTGCCTCTGGAAATTTCCATTACTTGCATCTGAAGAAGTGAGGTTCTTACCCACGAAAGCTTATGCTCCCAATACTTCTGTTAGTCTTAAAGGTGCAACAGGACCCTCTTGTTGCTTGTTGGGGGAGTGTCTCTAAAGTATCTGGGTTGACTCCTGTGCAGGATTCTTCATTGATCTCCCAAAATTACAGGGGAATCAGCCCCTAAAGTACCCAAATCCTGTGTGTGAGTGACTGTCCCCTCCACATCCTCTCTCATAGGACAGGAGATTCAGGAACATAATGATGCTGCTCTTCCCTTAACCAATGTTTTCAAGTGAGACAAAGTCACTCTCTACTGACTGTTCCCAAGACTAGTCACATCCTCTGGGGCCTCTGACCCATCTGCCATCTCAGAGATGGCCAAGTTTCTTGTGACTCAGCTCTGCCTAAATCCCCACATTTTCAAATGTCCTTCACCTTCATCTTGCCCATGTTCTGCCTCAGCCAGCTGTGTTGGTGGGAGGCCCCAGATGTTCCTGATTCTTCTAGCAATCATGAAGGGCATGGACTAGTGTCAGAGTGCTGCTGTTCATGCCTCATGGGCTACCACTTGTGCCAATATGCTGAATCCCAGGAAGGAGGATGTTGTTCCTGGTGTCTCTTGCTGGCCGTGGTTGATCTCTGTGAAGTGCTGGTTTCTCACAGTGAGAGGGGCTGGGTTGTGGGGCTGAGTGAGGGTTTGTGAAGTGCTTTATGGTCTGGAAGTGTTCTGTGAGGTATGTCACCAGAGTAGAAAAAGTGAGGCAAGCTGCTCTTATGTTTCAGACACTACATTGGGACTCAGGAGACTTGGTTTAAATTCGAAGCTCTGCTATAGCCTCCCTGCCTGAGTTTTTGTAAGTCACTCAGACTGTGGCTTTCAAAGCGACCCAGGGAGTTACACATCCGACCCTGTTGACTTGGGTGCGCAGGCCCTTTTAACAGTCCTAGATTTGTTCTCTCTGGTCTTCAGTTCCCCCTCTGTAAAATGGAGATAATAATCCACAATCTTGTCATTTTAGACTTTGGGACAGGGACTGTGTCTTACTATGTGAATGTCTGGTGCCTAGGCAGGGTGTCCCCGTGGTTTGGGTTCTGGAATCAAAGAAAGGAGATCTGTCTTCTCCATCACAGTCTCACATTACACTCTCATAAGCAAACTATGGAAATGTGGTCTAGATGGAATTGTTGTAAAGCGGGTGCACAACTAGTTGAAAAACTCTACTCAAATAATAGCTACCTATAGGATGCTGTTAAATGAGGAAGACGTATTTTGTGGGGGTTCACAGTGATCTGTCTTGGGTCCAGTTTTAGTCAATATTTTCATTAATGACCTGGAGTGAATCCAGATCAAAGCATTGAAAATGAAAAAAACGTTTTGAGAACATGACTTGTGAAGTCAGGTTTAAAAAAAAATGGATGTATCTAGTCTTGAAAAAAGAAGACTGAGGGAGGACCTGATAACAATCTTCAAATATGCTAAGAGCTGTTGTAACAAGGATGAGGATCAGTTGTTCTCCATGTCCACTGAAGGTAGGATAAGAAATAATGGGCTTAATCTGCAGCAAGGGATATTTAGGTCAGATATCAGGAAAACACTTTCTAACTATAAGGATAGTTAAGCACTGGAACAGGTTACTAATGGAGGCTAATGGAATCCACATCACTGTAGGGTTTTAAGAACAGATTGGACAAACACCTGTCAGGCATGGTCTAGGTATAGTTAGTCCTGCCATGAGTGCAGGGGACTGGACTTAATTGCTTCTCGAGTTTCCTTCCAGGCCTACATTTCTATGATTCTGCAGTTTGAGGCCAGGTTGGATGAGAATGGCTACTCCATCTCCAGAGCTGTTTTCTCTGGGTCTGTGGGGTATGGAACAAGTTGAGGGGATGAGATCCAGCACCAGTCCTTTGATGTCCGCCAGACAGGCAGCTATGGGGGCAGAGCAGGTCTCATGGGTGATGGGGAAGGGCTGAGTGACCATTGATCACCATGTGGATCTGCCCTAGTCCTAGTCTATCATAACTCATGAGAAGAGGTTCTTTGCTCTCTGCACTGCACTGGGGGTAGGTGTCTATCAATCTTCTTTCCAGGCCATGGGTGGTGTTACCTCTGTTTATTTCTGAACAACTTGCATTGGGAAAGCACCTAAAAGCCCCAGTCAGGGATCAGAGCTTTTCTGAGCCAGGTGGTACATGGACACATAGTGAAAGACAGTCCCTACCTCAAAAAGTTCACAGTCTATGTAACATTTTCCAATTGTGGCTTGTTTTGTGAAGGGATATGCGTTGTGTGTGTGTGTGTTGGGGGGTGGGAATTGGCAGTGATTAAGACTTTAGTTGTATCCCAGATACCTTCAGAGTGTAGCAACTCTCCTCAGCTCCCCATGGGAATAAGGCAGAGCCATTCCCTAGGTAGAAGGGATAAGCTGTTGCTCCAGAGCAGTGTGTCATGGGATATTTTATGATTTATAGCCCAGTCCCTATAGGGTGGGAGGAAAGAGAAAGGAGCCTATCTGGATGGGCTATTCAGATCCTCAGTTTGGAAGGAATAACAGTTTCATTTTAATAAACACGATCAGCACTTGTTTCCTTGCTTCCCCAGCAAAACCTGACATGATCTCCCGGCTGGAACAAGGGGAGGAGCCGTGGGTCCCTGATCTCCAGGGCTATGAGGAAGGGGAGATCCTGAGGAATGTCCACACAGGTGAGGATTCAGCTAAACTGACTAAGAGACCAATTATTGTATCCTCATGGCAGACATCACATATGAATTTTCATCAAGCCTGTCTGACCCTTCAGCCCCTACCTTCTTCTATATTTAGAGGATGTGGAGGAAGGATGGGTCCCCTCATCTCTCTCCTCTGGGGAAGGGTTTGGGAGGCTGTGACATTTTGGGGTTCAACCCAGACCAGTAAGGAGTTATGTCACTGCCTGTCCTACAACTATGATGCCTTATATGCTCTGCTACTGTGGCTCATAGCCCAGACACCAACAGCCAGCAGACAAGCCTGTAGGTCACAGCCTGGCTTCCACTGCCCAGTTATTGTTAGCCCAGACACCAACACCCCTCCAGTGCTGAATTTCCTAAAAACTGTCTCCCTGCAGTGCCCAGAACGCTCCTAGAATACTCACAGAAGTTATTAAGTTTGTTGCTCCTTTAAAGAGGCAATACACTGCAGCTCATTAATTTCACTGGTGTTTAACAGACCCTCCTATCTCAATCCAAGCACTGAGCTGGTTTAGATAAAAAGTACAAAAAGTTTATTTGATTAAAGAGATAGGATTGAAGTTAGTTCAAGTACAAGGGATAAAGATAGAAATTGTTACAAACAAACAAACTTAAAAATGTGCTTTCTAAGGCCTTGTCTACACTACGAGAGTAGTTCGATTTTACTTAAATCGAATTTTTGGAATCGATATTGCAAAGTCGAACGTGTGTGTCCACACTAAGGACAGTAATTCGACTTTGTGAGTCCACACTAACGGGGAAAGCATCGACATTGGAAGCGGTGCACTGAGGGCAGCTATCCCACAGTTCCCGGAGTCCCCGCCGCCCATTGGAATTCTGGGTGGAGCCGCAAATGCCTTCTGGGTAAAAAAAAAAGGGGCCAGGGTGCTTTTGGGTAACTGTCGTCATCCGTCCATCACTCCCGCCCTCCCTCCCTCCCTGAAAGCGCCGGCGGGAAATCATTTCGCGCACTTTTCCAGTCATTGACAGCGCGGACGCCACAGCACTGTGAGCATGGAGCCCGCTGCAACCATCGCTGCAGTTGTGGCCGCTCTCAACGCCTCGCAGCTTATCATACAGGTTGCCCTGAGGCAGATGCAGAAAAGTCAGGCGAGGAGGCTACGTCAACGCGGTGATGGCCTGAAGTCTGAGAGTAGCACAGACCTCTCAGAAAGCAGGGGACCCAGCGCCGAGGACATCACGGTGGCAATGGGTCATGTTGATGCTGTGAAACGGCGATTCTGGGCACGGGAAACAAGCACTGAGTGGTGGGACCGCATAGTGCTGCAGGTCTGGGATGAATCACAGTGGCTGCGAAACTTCCGCATGCGGAAGGGAACTTTCCTTGAACTTTGTGAGTTGCTGTCCCCTGCCCTGAAGCGCAATGACACCCGGATGCGAGCAGCCCTGACTGTCCAGAAGCGAGTGGCCATAGCCCTCTGGAAGCTTGCAACGCCAGACAGCTACCGGTCAGTCGCGAACCAGTTTGGGGTGGGCAAATCTACCGTGGGGGTTGTTGTGATGCAAGTAGCCAAGGCAATCGTTGATGTACTGCTGCCAAAGGTAGTGACCCTGGGAAACTTGGAGGCGATCATAGATGGCTTCGCAGCGATGGGATTCCCAAACTGCGGTGGGGCCATAGATGGAACTCACATCCCTATCCTGGCACCGGAACACCAGGCCAGCCAGTACATTAACAGAAAGGGCTACTTTTCCATGGTGCTGCAAGCACTGGTGGACCACAGGGGACGTTTTACCAACATCTACGTGGGATGGCCGGGCAAGGTTCATGACGCTCGTGTTTTCAGGAACTCTGGTCTGTTTAGACGGCTGCAGCAAGGTATTTACTTCCCGGACCACAAAATAACTGTTGGGGATGTGGAGATGCCTATAGTCATCCTCGGGGACCCAGCCTACCCGCTAATGCCCTGGCTCATGAAGCCCTATACAGGTGCCCTGGACACTGAAAAAGAACTCTTCAACTACCGGCTGAGCAGGTGCAGAATGGTGGTGGAGTGTGCTTTTGGACGTCTCAAGGGGAGATGGAGAAGCTTGCTGACTCGCTGTGATCTCAGCGAAACCAATATCCCCATTGTTATAGCAGCTTGCTGTGTGCTCCACAATCTCTGTGAGAGCAAGGGGGAGACCTTTATGGCGGGGTGGGAGGTTGAGGAAATTAGCCTGGCTGCTGATTACTCACAGCCAGACAGCCGGGCGATTAGAAGAGACCAGCGGGAAGCGCTGTGCATCCGGGAGGCTTTGAAAGCAAAGTTCCTGAGTGAGCAGGGTAACCTGTGACTTTAAAGTTTGTGTACAGAGAAGCCGAACCTGCCCCCGTTTCTTTACCCAGTTCATGTTGACTATCCTATCCAGTTACATACCCCCTTCACCCCACTTCCAACACACGTTTCAAAATAAAAATAGTTCTACTTTGTTAAAGCACACCGTTTTCTTTAATACTGTTTTCGCGGGAATTTTTTAAAACTGGGACGCAGACTGTGGTGCGGAGCGGGTGTAGTGTAGTCGCGCGAATGCAGCTTCTAAACTCAAGGACTGACAGGCTCCGCTGCGGTGGGATGGTTGTTTCAACGGAGCCTGTCACCCCTCCTGATAGGGACTGTGTGTATGGGGGGTCTATGTGACTTTGTGGCAGGGGGAGGACGGTTACAGATCCCCTGCTGTGTGGCTCTGTGATCCTGCCTAAGGACCGCCGCTTAAGATCTCTAACTGCCCTCCCCTGCCACAAAGTCACAGAGCAACCCACCCCCCACCACATAACATGAAAACAACCTCCCAGACTAACCAGGGTAAGTAGTCACTGCATCACTGCACTATGTATGTGCCCTGCTGCTGTGCCTGCCCCCGACTATGTACCCTGCCAAAGGTGACTGTCCTGTCCAATTACCAACCCCCTTTCCCCCCCTCCTCCAAAAGAACATGATGGAAACAGTAGTTAACAGAAACATATTTTTTATTATCAACTACACATGGAACTGGGAAGTGAAACTTGGACGGGGGCTTGTGTCAGGCGGGAAGGAAAGAACTTGTCAAACTTTGGGGAATGAGAGCCTTCTGCTGCTCGAGCTCTCTGCAGGGGTGGAGTGAGAGTTAGCAGGGACTCTGCCGCCTCTCCTTCTGTGCACTTTGGGTGAGGGGAGTATGGGACTTGGTGGCGGGGGAGGGCGGTTAGAGATGGACTGCAGCGGGGCTCTGTCCTCCTGCCTCCGTTCCTGCAGAACATCCACAAGGCGCCGGAGCGTGTCCGTTTGCTCCCTCAGTAGTCCAAGCAGGGTTTGAGTCGCCTGCTGGTCTTCCTGACGCCACCTCTCCTCCCGATCCATGTTGGCTTGGTGCATTCGGGTCAAGTTCTCCCACCACTGGGTCTGCTGTGCTGCCTGGGCTCTGGAGCAGGCTATAAGCTCTGAGAACATGTCCTCCCGTGTCCTCTTCTTCTTATGCCTAATCCTCCCTAGCCTCTGGGAGTGTGATGACAGGCTAGGTTGTGAGACAGTCGCAGATGGGGCTGTGGGAATGGGAAAAAGGGAGTGAATTCCTCAGAAAGATAAATGTAGTTGTGAACAAAGAACATAGTCTTTCTCTGTGAACAGGACCATGCACAGCACCTATCACATGTGCACTCAGCACAAGGTCGAATTCTCGGCCTTCGCATTCAGTGTCTGGGGTTTTGCAGAGCACATTTGAGAACCGTGTCAGGACAACGGAATTTCTCTTGCACGCAGACATGGTAAGCCGTAGATTCGTGGCAGCTTAAAACTTTAATATTAGCAATGGCCTCATTTCACATTGAAATCAATGTCGGTCCCTGCTGCCAGCAATCCGGCAAGCAGGAAGTCTGCTCCTGTCCCACACCCTCGCGGCTGTCCCCGGGAACGATCCCTTTCGGCTGCCCCTCTCCCGCCTCCACCGCGTGGCTGCAAACCAGCGGTTACAGTTCTGTAAAGGAACGGTAAAGCAGTCCCAACACTAACATTCCCCTACCTCATTCAAAGCAGGTCATCATGAGCGACATCACCCTCATGAGGATCTCTGAGAGCGACAGACAGAGAATGCTCCGGGAAAGCCTCCAAAGACCAGGGCCGTATGCCGCCATGCTGTGCCAAGCAATGATTCCGGAGTACTTGCTAGTCTCGTGGCGCGGCAACGTGTCCTACTATGGAGGACCCAATAAGGCCGCTCTCCCCAAGAACCTAATGCAGCGGATTTCAAATTACCTGCAGGAGAGCTTCCTTGAGATGTCCCAGGAGGATTTCTGCTCCATCCCCGGACATATAGACCACATGTTACTGTAGCTGCAGTAGCAGGGACTAAACAGTAGAGCGGCTTGGGCAGGACAATCATGCAAAACCGGACATTGCTAGATTTTTTTTCAATAGTTGCACTGCCCATGACTGAACCGTAAAGTTAATCAAACTAATCATGAGAAACCCATTTTTTAAATTGTTAATATTCATGTTCTGTTACAAATAAATGTTTAGATGTTTACAACACTTACTGGATGATCCTTCACCAGATTCTGTGTCCGGGGTAACGGCTGGGGAGGGTTGGTAGGGGATCTCTGTAAGGGTGATGAAGAGATCCTGGCTGTCGGGGAAATCAGCGTTGTGAGCGCTGTCGACTGCCTCGTCCTCCTCATCTCCTTCCTCATCTTCCCCGTCCGCTAACATGTCCGAGGATCCGGCCGTGGACACTATCCCATCCTCAGAGTCCACAGTCAGTGGTGGGGTAGTGGTGGCGGCCGCACCGAGGATGGAATGCAGTGCCTCGTAGAAACGGGATGTCTGGGGATGGGATCCGGAGCGTCCGTTTGCCTCTTTGGTCTTCTGGTAGCCTTGCCTCAGCTCCTTGATTTTCACGCGGCACTGCGTTACATCCCGGCTGTATCCTCTCTCTGCCATGTCTTTAGAGATCTTCTCATAGATCTTTGCATTCCGTCTTTTGGATCGCAGCTCGGAAAGCACGGACTCATCGCCCCACACAGCGATGAGATCCAAGACTTCCCGATCAGTCCATGCTGGGGCCCTCTTTCTATTCTGAGATTGCACTGCCATCAGTGCTGGAGAGCTCTGCATCGTTGCCAGTGCTGCTGAGCTCGCCACGATGTCCAGACAGGAAATGAGATTCAAACTGGCCAGACAGGAAAAGGAATTCAAATTCAAATTTTCCCGGGGCTTTTCCTGTGTGGCAGTTCAGAACATCCGAGCTCTTACTGCTGTCCAGAGCGTCAACAGAGTGGTGCACTGTGGGATAGCTCCTGGAGCTATTAGCGTCGATTTCCATCCACACCTAGCCTAATTCGACATGGCCATGTCGAATTTAGCGCTACTCCCCTCGTCGGGGAGGAGTACAGAAGTCGAATTAAAGAGACCTCTATGTCGAACTAAATACCTTCGCGGTGTGGACGGGTGCAGGGTTAATTCGATGTAACGGCGCTAACTTCGACATAAATGCCTAGTGTAGACCAGGCCTAAGACTAAAGTTTAACTTCAACAGTTTACAATTTTTATCTAAGCAGGTTTCTCACCTATATTCAATTCCCAGAGACTTGAACCCCCTTGGTTGAAAGATCCACTTTTCCCAGATATATAAGAGCACTGGGGATTGGGCCAAAAGAAATCTGATGAGGTTCAACAAGGACAAGTGCAGAGTCCTGCACTTAGGATGGAAGAATTCCATGCACTGCTACAGACTAGGGACCGAGTGGCTAGGCAGCAGTTCTGCAGAAAAGGACCTAGGGGTTACAGTAGACGAGAAGCTGGATATGAGTCAACAGTGTGCCCTTGTTGCCAAGAAGGCTAACGGCATTTTGGGCTGTATAAGTAGGAGCATTGCCAGCAGATCGAGGGACGTGTATATCTATCATGTCCTTTGTGGTATGTACATCACAAAAGAATATTAATGATCAGCGAGTTGTTAGTTTTCCAGTGCCATATTACATGACACCTTTTAGATACAAATTACAGTAACTCCTTGCTTAATGTTGTAGTTATGTTCCTGAAAAATGCTACTTTAAGCGAAACAATGTTAAGTGAATCCAATTTCCCCATAAGAATTAATGTAAATGGGGGGGGGGGGGCTAAATTCCAGGGAATATTTTTTTTGCCAGACAAAAGACATTTTTATATATATAAATATACAGTATAAATTTAAACAATTTAATACTGTACACAGCAATGATGATTGTGAAGCCTGGTTGAGGTTGTGGAGTCAGAGGGTGGAAGAGGGTGGTACATTTCCCAGGGCAGGCTCATACTTAGGCATATACAGCATATGTGGTTGCGTAGGGCACCCAAAAAATTGGGGCACCCCTGGATCTTAATGTACACCCTCCTGCCTCTTCCTATCCCTGTTCTGACCCTTTTTGCAAGCACCCACCACAGCTGGCTGCTGCAGCCTGGTGAGTCTTCCTCAAGAGGAGATCTAGTAACTTAAAAGTGAAAAAGCCTCCAGCCTGCCAGACCTATTAGCACAACATTGAAACTGTTCAATGAAACTGTTCATTGAAACTGTTCAAAGAGCCATTCAAGTGGTAATGAAACCATTTAACAGGCATTTGTCAACCCCCAGATATATACAGTCAGTTTCTGAATTTACTGACAAAAACAGTTGTACATGACTGTAATATTTACTCAGAACATGTTAGTCTACAGGGCCTTAGTTTAAAATTTGCTTTACAAATATTTCATTAGTGTGTTGCTGAAGATTATAAAATCACATCTCTAAAAAAATCCTTGCATAGATTTTTAGATGCACAATCTGAGTATTCATCTTTAGCCTTAAATGCCTGTATCTTCAGACATATAGTTTTTTAAATAAATCATTCAAAAGACCACCCTTATCTAAAATACACGTTTTAATTTTAGGTTTCAGAGTGGTAGCTGTGTTAGTCTGTATCAGCAAAAAGAACGAGGAGTATTTGTGGCACCTTAGAGACTAACAAATTTATTTGCGCATAAAGCTTATGCCCAAATAAATTTGTTAGTCTCTAAGGTGCCACAAGTACTCCTCATTATTTTAATTTTAATTACTATAGTGAAAAAAATTTGCTTCCAAAGTCTTCCTGTCCTTTCTGTCCATCCCTTTCTCCCTTCACCCCCCTGTTGAAGAGAGCACTTAAAGGGACAACACCCCTTTCCTTCCAGGTAGCTGGACAAACAAGTTTCCCTTTCTTTACTTCTGACTATTTGATTAACTAGTTTTAAGAGAACCCTCCAGCAAAATCAGAACCTTAGTAAAATATAAAATCCTTTGTTATGCCTAAAATCTTTGGAAACATATTTTTTAAAGTTGGTGAAATTTCATAAACATGTCTATTGTTATGAAGATCACACAAAGTAAATTAGTGTTCCCTTTTTCTAAAAGCAATGAACATTGTTATGGACACACTAAACTTCTGTGACTGATTAATTTAAAATAACGTCTTTGTTTCAGAGAGTTAAATATGTAGTAATCTGGAATGATTACTTTATGAAGGCTTAAGAGTACATTTAAAATATAAAATTGGCTTAGAAATACTGATTAAGAAAATGTGAAACAGAAGAGCTGCATCAGTATTCCGTAATATTTAATGTTGTATTCAGCAGGACAGCTGACTTGCTCTTACTACAAAGTTTTTGCAAATAAATCTCTGACAAATTTAAGGGAATATCAAAAAACCTGTGACTGACATGTTTTATTCCTAAATTTTGTGCTTTTAATTAGGTACCTACTGCATGTCGAGTCTTCACCATCTGGCTTGCAGTGGAAAACATGTTCCATTTTCTTTAGAAAGAAATTGCAGAAGAGTGTTTTTTTCAAATGTCATTTGCTTCATTTGGGTTCAGGGATTTGGCTGGAAGGGGATGAGCAGGGAGGGGGAGGGAAGAGAGGAGGGAGACAGTGGGGAGAGGGTGGGGCCTGGGGTAGAGCAGGGGTGAAATATGGGTGGGGCCACATGCAGAAGAGGTGGGCTGGGGAGCTAGCCTCTCCAAGTAGCAGCTTCACCCACTGCCCATGACAGCAGGTAAGAGTGGGTTGGCTCCTGCACACCCAATGCACGCTGCAGTCTCCTTAGGAAGGGACCATATTCACAAAACCAAATGCACCAGCGCCGTGCATTCTGCGTGAAGGAGAGGGTATGGGGGTCTCTGTGGGGAACTGTGACTCTCCGCCGCTGTGAGGTAGGCCGGGCAGCTCGATATCCTTTGCTGACTCATCCCTACCCCCTCTCCCGGGCTATGAACTTGGGCTGCCATTGGGCATAGGGGCACCAGTTTAATAATACTGCATAGGGCCCCATAAATCCTAAGGCTGGACCTGTCCCAGGGAATGCCTTGCTGCTAAATGATGAACTAGCACTCGGCTGAGCCCTCAAGGGTTAACATATTGTTGTTAATGTAGCCTCACACTCTACAAGGCAGCACGAATGGAGGGAGGAGACACAATAGATGCATGGCAGTGGCTACAAACATTCCCTGTGGAACTGAAGATGATGATGAACCCACGCTATCCCACTGGAGCACACCACTCCCTCCACTTTCCAAAGTGCTGGGGGAGGCACATGTGTGTGTGAGATAGAGACACACACTGTGTGTATGTGTGTGTGTGTGTGTGTGTGTGTATGAGAGAGAGAGAGAGATGCGTATTGCCTCTTTAAGTATGCTGACCCCACTCTAAGTATATTGCCTTTTTAAGTAGATCAGCAAGTTGAGATAGCAGTTGCTGCCAGCAAGCTCCCTCCATCCTGAGCCCTGTCTCATGCCCCCCGCTCTGTGGAGATGGGATACAGGAGAGGGGGGCAGGGGGAGGGGGACACCCTGACATCAGCACCCCTCTTCCTGCCCACCCCCTGCACAGGAAGCAGGAGGCTCCTGGGAGCAGCTCCAAGGCAGAGGGCAGAAGCAGCACACAACAGTGTGGGGAGGTACACCTGAACTGCCCGGCAATTGATAGCCTGCTGGGTGGCTGCTGCATAGGGAACTTAGGGGAGTTGATGGGGGGCTGTCGGCCCACCTTGGTTCCAAGCCCCCACCAGCTAGCTCCAATGGGCTGCTCTTCCTGCAAGCAGTGGACAAAGCAGGCATCTGCCAAACAATGTTATAAGGAAGCATCACGCAACTTTAAACAACTATGTTCTCTAATAGATCAGCGACGTAACAATGAAACAACATTAACCAAGATAACGTTAAGTGAGGAGTTCCTGTATAACAATAGTGAGTTGTTGTGCATGAGATGGCCAGCCCAATTGAAACTGCTAGAGGAAGCCCCTGGCCTTCTAGCATTGGGTTGCTCTTAGGATCACAGAGGGTTAATAGGATTCAGCTGCTGATATTTTAATCGCCCTAGCACTTATTTGGTTTTGATCCCCTTTCCTGTTCCCTTCCCCCCAGCACTGAGACTGACTCCTGTCTGGATTCTCTCTCTATTTCAGAAGGTGAGGGGATGATGAGTGAGAATGAGGAGGAGAATCCTCAGCAGGAAGGTCCTGAGCAAGTGGATCTACATGGGATGGTATCCGGAAGAGCTGAAAAGGACATTTCCCAGAATCCTGAGGAGCCAGACATCTGTGAGAGCCAGCACAGGCCAGAGAGGCAGCAGGAAAACCACTCAGAGGAGAGATGGGCTAAATCGACTCTCAGAAGCAGACGGGTCAAGAAAATCAAAGAAACTGTTGAACAGAGAAACCCCACTATAGAGAGACCCTACACTTGTGGGGATTGTGGGAAAAGCTTCACTTGGAAATCAGTCCTTATTATTCACCAGAGAATCCACACAGGAGAGAGACCCTATAAGTGTCTGCACTGTGGGAAAAGCTTCAGACAGAGTTCAGCCCTTATTACACATCATACAATCCACACAGGAGAGAAGCCCTATAATTGCCCTGACTGTGGGAAAAGCTTCAACTGCAGCTCAACCCTTATTCAACATCATAGAATTCACACGGGAGAGAAACCCTACAAATGCAGTGACTGCGGGAAAAGATTCAGTGTGAGCTCTCACCTTCTGTCACATCAGAGAACCCACACAGGAGAGAGACCCTATGAATGCTCCAAGTGCAGGAGGAGTTTCAGTCAAAGTTCACAGCTTCTATCACATCAAAGAACCCACACGGGAGAGAGACCCTATGAGTGCCCTGTGTGTGGGAAAAACTTCAGTAGGAGCTCAACTCTTATTACTCACCAGAGAATCCACACAGGAGAGAAACCCTACAAATGCAATGAGTGTGGGAAAAACTTCAGTGTGAGCTCACACCTGCTATCACATCAGAGAACCCACACGGGAGAGAGACCCTATGAATGCCTCCAGTGTGGGAAAAGCTTCAGTCAGAGCTCACACCTTATTAGACATCTGAGAATCCACACAGGAGAGAAACCCTATAATTGCCCCAACTGCGGGAAACGCTTCAGTCACAGCTCATCCCTTACTAAACATCAGAGAATCCACACAGGAAAGTAATGATATAACTACCCCAACTGTGGGAAAAGCTTCAGAGTTCAGATTTCACTAATCACCAGAGAATCAACATGGGGGGAGACACTGCAAATGCAGTGAGTGTGAGAAAAGATTCAGTCAAAGCTCACAGCTCCTATCTCATCAGAAGAGAGACCCTATGAATGCCCCTAGTGCAGGAAAAGCTTCAGAGAGGTCAAACCTTATTATTCACCAAAGAATCTCATGGGGGAGAAACTCTTTCAATGTCCCGAGTGGGGGAAAAGTTTCAGAACGACTCAGCCCTTACTACACAATAGAGAATCCACGGTGGAGAGAGACCCTACAAGTGTATGGACTGTAGTAAAAGCTTCAGTCAGAGCTCAGCCCTTATTATACATCATACAATCCACACAGGAGAGAAGCCCTATATCTTCTCTGACTGAAGGAAAATCTTCAGTTGAAGCTCAGCTCTTAGTCAACAGCAGAGAATCTACATAGGAGAGAAACCCTACAAATGCAGGGAGTGTGAGAAAAGCTTCAGTGTGAGCTCACATCTTCTATCACATCAGAGAACCCACAGGGAAGAGAGACCCTATAAGTGACCCAACTGTGGGAAATGCTTCTGGCAGAGCCTAAACCTCATAAGAAATTCCACAAAGGACACACATCATAGAAGTGCCCTTGTTAGGGATGACCTTTTCCAATTCCCATGAATTTCAGACTAGGCTGGAATAGCCATGTAATGAGGATATGCAATGGGTAGTTATTAAAACAGAAAATGAAATCACTTTATTGGGACAGAGTTGTACAGAGCAAGAGGCTAGAATGGGATTAGATTGTAACTTCTTGAGAAGTTCTGAACACTGATCATGCTCCATTCAGGTGTTACACATCTAGAACAATCTTTATGTTATATACTATGACTTCTCATTTATTCTTGATAGTGTTTTAGGCCCAAATCCACCATTGTGACACTCAGATAATTATAATGCCTAACTTTTAGGTTGTTCACAGGAACAACACTGGGATCCACAAAGCCCAAGTTAGATATCCAGGCTCCCTATACAATGAAGGGGAAGAGAATTAATCTTAGAATGTGATTCACAAAAGCCTTTGCATTAGGTGTGGAGCTGCCTAAGCTAATCGGTAGGAGATGCCAATGAGAAGGGTATGTTCTAAGCCCTGCCCATCTCATGGAGATAGGCACCTATCTCTGTTTCTGATTCATGAACTGGGGAAGTTAGACACTCCTCTGCTGATGGCATCCAAGCCAGTTGGTGTGTTCAGACAAAACAGCTGTGGTGGGAAAGGAGGATCTCACTCATAACTTTTAGCCCCATCATTAGGGCACTTGCCCAGGATGTGGGAGACCTCCACGACTTCAAGTCCCACCTCCATCTGATGAAACAAAGGGATTTGAGTGGTATCTGTCACCTCTCATGTGAGTGCCCTGGCCACGAAACTATGGGTTAGTCTGATACAGAGATCCTTCAGTTTCTCCTTATGAAACAGTTCCACTGGATATAAATACTAAAAGAGTCCTTTGGCTAGAGAGAGAGAGAGTTGGAATGGCTCTGCAGCATTGTGATTAGGCAACCACCCCATAAGGTAGGTGATTGAGTCCAGTTCCTTTCCTCCATTGACTCTTTAAGTTTCCTTGAAGACAGAATCCTAAGTCCCACCATGAAGGAGACTTCACACTGAACAACAGAAGGCAGGGTGAGAAATTCCACCTAGTAAAAAGTGCAGAAGGATTTAGGAAATCCATGCTTGTTGCTAAAATTCCATAGGGAATTTATGCACTTTGAATGAAGTCAGAATTTGTTCTTTCAGAGCATAATTATTGTTTCCTTAGAACACTGAACCCATTGGAGTTCAGATCTATTCCATAAATCCAGACTCTTGGGACAGTAGGAACTCTTAGTTAGGCTTATATGACTTTGGTATTTTCCAACAACTTCCACCCAACTATGAAAAATATTGTAGTGTTTCAGTGAAATCACTGCCTCCATCAATGGGAGAGTTTCTCCCGATGGCATAGGTACTCCATCTCTTGGAGAGGCAGTAGCTAGGTCAATGGGAGATTTCGCCCTTTGACCTAGCACTTTTTACACCGGGGGGTCAGGTCAGTTTAAATGTGCAGCTGAGAGAGGAGGGATTTTTCAGACCAGTGAGTAATGTAGTCAGACCAACCTAATTTCCTAATGTAGCTCAAGCCTTAGATCTCTCTCCCTTACAACATTACACTCTATGTGGGAGTGAGAAAAGCTATCTTCTAACTTCAACATCTTTAGTCAATATTTATGTTCTAAATTTTAGAATACTTTTATTCTAATTTTAATTGTGTGATGTGTTTTTAACTACAAGAGTTATCAAATGTGATAATACCTTATATTCCACACTAGCCTCATTTCACCCTTGGGGTGGTAACTTAACTAGTTTATCTTTGTCTATTTTAAATACCAAAAGTAGGTTACTTTGTGATAGTTCTCTTTCTACACTTGAACAGTGTTTACTCATTGGTATACAGAATTATGTAGCTCTCTCTCTTTTCTGCCAATTACTTCAATCACCAGGATCTTCCTGTCTGTTAACTCTAAGAATACTCTCTCAGCCTGCTTGATTAGCTGTCATTTGAATACCATGGTTAATCAAACTGCTTTCTGAATTTTCACACTTGTAAAATTGCCTATTAGCTCCACTAAATCAAAACTAATCCTCTCTGCTCTGCACTGTTGTATAATAATCACATTGGGTGATTCTTGTACCTCCACTTTTGTATGTCATTGTAGTAATTTCCAGCTAGACATGTTTATCTAAACTCTGCTGAATTTCGAGCTGTAGTAATCAGATGACTCTGATTTTGCCTTAAAAATCTTGCTTAGCCTCAAAATACTACCTTTTTGAGACAGAAGTAAAAGTAGCAGCAATGGTTTTGCTAGTTTTTGTTACATTGACAATACTTTCAGTTATATTCTCCTACCCAGCCTATCTAGTTTTATTCAGTGTTAGTTTAAAAGTTTGAATATCAAGTTGAAGTATAATTGTTGTAATTTATTTGCTTTACTGAGTTTATACTTGGTTATTTGTCCTGCTTTGAGCAGCAGGTTGGACTAGATGACCTCCTGAGGTCCCTTCCAACCCTGGTATTCTATGATTCTATGTTCTGATACTATTGCTTTAAGTTTAGCTTTTAAATTATGTTAATAATTTTTAGTTACTAGTTATTCTTAATTAGGGCAAACAACCTCTTGATGTGGGTTATGAATATTTAATGGAATCCCATTCTGATTATTTCTCATAGCTGTTTCAATTTTATATTCAGTTTTATAACACTAGTCCATTCATAGAATCATAAAAAAAGTAGGACTGGAAGGCACCTGAAGAAGTCATCAAGTACAGCCTCCTGCACTGAGACAGGACCAAGTAAACCTAGATCATACCTGATAAGAATTTGCATAACCTGTTCTTAAAAACCTCCAGCAATGATTAGGACCTATGGATTACAGTGGACAAGAAACTGGATATGAGTCAACAGTGTGCCCTTGTTGCCAAGAAGGCTAACGGCATTTTGGGCTGTAAAAGTAGGGGCATTGCCAGCAGATCGAGGGATGTGATCATTCCCCTCTATTCGGCATTGGTGAGGCCTCATCTGGAGTACTGTGTCCAGTTTTGGGCCCCACACTACAAGAAGGATGTGGAAAAATTGGAAAGAGTCCAGCAAAGGGCAACAAAAATTATTAGGGGACTGGAACACATGACTTATGAGGAGAGGCTGGGGGAAGTGGGATTGTTTAGTCTGCAGAAGAGAAGAATGAGGGGGGATTTGATAGCTGCTTTCAACTACCTGAAAGGGGATTCCAAAGAGGATGGATCTAGACTGTTCTCAGTGGTACCAGATGACAGAACAAGGAGTAATGGTCTCAAATTGCAGTGGGGGAGGTTTAGGTTGGATATTAGGGAAAACTTTTTCACTAGGAGGGTGGTGAAGCACTGGAATGGGTTACCTAGGGAGGTGGTGGAATGTCCTTCCTTAGAGGTTTTTAAGGTCAGGCTTGACAAAGTCCTGGCTGGGATGATTTAGTTGGGAATTGCTCCTGCTTTGAGCAGGGGATTGGACTAGATGACCTCCTGAGGTCCCTTCCAACCCTGATATTCTATGATTCTATTCCACCACCTCCCTTGGAAAGCCTATTTCAGAGCTCAACTACCTTTATATTTAGAAAGTTTTTCCTAATATCTAACCTAAATCTCCCTTGCTGCAGGTTAAGAACATTAGTTCCTGGTTTTCCTGAGCTAGTTAGATGAGAAGCAATTAATTCATAATTCCATCTAATTAATTGTGCCATTATCTTCATATAAGTAAGAGTTTGAAAAAGGAAAGGTAGCTAATAGCTCAGGGCACTGGCCACTCTGTGAGCCACATGACTTTTTCTATTGCTTTTTCTCTTTCTGTATCTTCTGCTACAATAAACATGCCTGTCCTGTAACATGTTAAATTTTTTCAACCATCACAGTGCCATCATCTTCACTGAAGATGGAGGGAGGGCTGCAGGGGTCTGGGAGAAAGGGTGAGCAATAAGCATAATGGGAAAACAGGTTGAGGGTATGGCATGTTTGGCCATTAGTTGAGGGGTTTGATAGTTCAGGGAAATAAATCCTTTAGAGTTTAAAGTCTCTGGCATGGGTGCCATTTTTTTACCACTCAAGATAGGAGGGTGAGGGGAGGAGACAGAGCAGTCAGAGAGAGAGAGAGAGTCATAACTCTCATCTGTCCAGCCAGTACCTGGAACAAAGTTGTTTAAATCCAGCTATATAGTTGTATTGAAATACAGTACATAACACTTTCTAGTAGAGCTCCCCTCCACAACAGTCTCAGGCATAGGCACTGACTCCATGGGTGCTCCAGGGCTGAAGCACCCATGGGGAAAAATTGGTGGGTGCTCTGCACCCACCAGTCCCCCGTCCCAGCTTACCTCCTCCTCCTCTCCGCCTCTGCCTCCTCCCCTGAGCGCGCCGTGTCCCTGCTTCTCCCCCTAGCTCCCAGTGCTTGCCGCTGCAAAACAGCTGTTTCGTAGCAGCAAGCACTGGGGTCGGGAGAGTGGGAACATGGTGCGCTCAGGGGAGGAGGTGGGGAAGAGGCAGGGCCAGGGTGGAGATTTGGGGAAGGGGCTGGAATAGGGGCAGAGTTGGTGTGGAGACTTTGGAAAAGGGGTTGGAATGGGGGCAGAGCAAAGGCAGGAGGGGGTGGAGCAGGGGTGGAGTCAGGGTGGGGGCAGGAGGTCAAGCACCCACTGGTACCAGGAAAAGTTGGTGCCTATGGTCTCAGGATGGGTCTCCTGGATTCTGGGGGCTCTCCAGCCCCTGGATCTCTGGCTCAGGCATGCCAAAGATGCACTGGCTCTTTAAGAAAATCTTCTCCTAGTCAGAATCTGGGGTCACCTAATTTTCTTGTGGGGTTGACTCCAAAGTGCCCAGAGTCCCATGCTGGCATTCAGTGGTGGCCTCATTTCAAAAGTCCAGCCTAGATCCTCATAGTAGGGCAGGCATTGGGAGCATTGCTGGAGGTCCTGTTTGCATCCCTTGTGTTTTTGTAGCTCTGACAGAGCATCTTTGCTTTGGTGCAGCACTGGGCCATCTCCCAGGAGTGACCCTTCTCCTGCTTGTGCTCTGCCAGTTGCTTATAGATCCTAGAACTGGGTCTGCTCATCTCCGTAGAGAGCAAGGCAGTGAATGACCACCAGATGGGATCAAACAGAAACATGGTGCATATCTGCTGTAATGGGCATGGGACTCCAGTTGTGTCAGCTTCCGATGAGTGGGACTCCAGTTGTGTCAGCTTCCCATGAGTAGAACTGAGAAAGAGCAAGCATTTAAATGGGGTGATGGCAGCTGGTCATGATGGCCCTAGGGCAGTGAGGTAAATACACAGACTAATCTGGACATGCAGCAATGCAGCATGGGATAACAGTGGGATGACTGCCAGAAGTGGTATAGTTAATCTAAAATAGGAACCGTTTATTAGTAGAGCTCATTGCAGAACAGAATAATGCCACTTCCAAAGAGGATTAATTAAAATTGGATAAAACCTTAGGTGAATTGAAAAAATAACTTTTGTTTGTGAATGGAAGGAAGTTGATGCCAAAAAACATAAATTTATACCTGGAAACTGTCTCTAAAGTCCAGGTGTATTATGTCCACTGCATTTCCACTGTTCACCAAACTGGCTATCTTGTCAAAATAGAAAATCACGCTGGTTTGCCATGATTTGTTCTTGGTAAATCCATGCTGGCTGCTAGTGATCACCTCTTTATCCTCCAGTATTCACAAATAGAATGTTTCATACATTGGTCTAGTAGCTTCCCAGGTATCGAAGTCAGGCTGACTGATCTATAGTTCCCTGGCTCCTCCTTCCCCGCCACTTTTAAAGATGGGCACCATGTTAGCCCTGCTCCAGTCATCTGGGACCCCTCCTGTCATCCATGAGTTTGCAGATATTATTGCCAGTGGCTCTGAAATTTCTTCAGCTAATTCCTGCAGCACCCTGGGATGAATAGCATCCAGCCCTGCTGATTTGAATTCGTTCAAAATAGTCAGAAGATCTCGGACTTGTTCTTTACTTATCCCAATCTGCAGTCCTTCCCCTTTATTGTCTAAATTACCATTGCTAGTTCTCCATTTACATGGTTTTTGTGTGAAGACTGAAGCAAGTAGACATTGAGCAGCTCTGCTTTCTTATCTTCTGTTACCAGCTCACCTTCTCCACTGAGCAGTGGACCCACATCATCCCTGATCTTTCTTTTTTGCCTGACATATTTGAAGAATGCCTTTTTGTTGTCTCTAACATTTCTTACCAGTTGTAATTCAATCCTTGCCTTTGCTTTCCTGATTTTGTCCCTACATGCTCACACTATTCTCATGCATTCTTCCTTGGTGATATGCCCCTGTCACAGAGTCACTGGGCCAATGCTCTGGAACTACTCCATATGAAGCCAGTCAGGACTCTGGGGAAGCCTCCTCTCTGTGAGCATACTGTCTCCAGGGCAAGAAGCTTACACAGCTTCGACCTTCCTGGGTCTGACCTCGAAGCAATCAGCATCCCTTTCCACACCGTGTGCTTCCCGCAGTAAGTCTGCCCAGGCGGGGCTCCTGGGGAAGCCAGAGGGCCCTGCACCCCAACTCCACAGTCAGCAGTGACTCTCAGCCAGCTGGTAAAATAGAAGGTTTATTAGTCGACAGGAACACAGCATAGGGCAGAACTTGTTAGCACAAAAATCAGTGACTTTCAGCGAAGTCCATCTTGTGGGGAGGGGAGCCCAGAGTCCCAAACCAGTCAAGACTGACTCTCTTCCAGCTGTCTGGCCCCTGCCCTGCACGTTGCTTCTCCTCTGGCCTTTGTCTCACTTCCCGGGCTAAGAGTCACCTGGTCGCATCACCCTCCTGGGTCTCAGGTTATGAAGTGGCAGCCATAGCATCCATGCAGGCAGCTGGAGCAACCCCCACAAAAGTCACACACGCTTATTCCCACCAGCTAGACATTTGTGCAATACACAGGGAAACTGAGGCACACACAGCATTCATGCAAAACAGTAAGACTCACATAGAACATAACAAGGGAAAATCCCAACTTTGTTACAGCCCCTTCTTCCATTTCCTGTATGCATCCCTTTTGGTTTTTAGGTAACTAAAAAGCTCCTTGTGCAGCTACATTGGTCTCCTGTGGCTCTTCTTATCTTTCGTCAGCATTGGAATAGCTTGATGTTGAGTCTCTAGTATTACACCTTATAGGAACTGCCAGCCCGCTTCGACTACTTTTCTTCCTAATTGGTCTCTCCATGGGATCTTCCCTCCTGTGTCTCTCAGTTGATTGAAATCTACCTTTTGCAATGCAGTGTTCTTATTTTGCGTTTTCATGTCCTCCTTTCCATAGGATCATGAGCACTTCCTCCCAAGTTCCCAATCACCTTCACATTCACAACTAATTCATCCTAGTTGGTCAAAACCAGATCCAAAATGGATGCCCCTCTAGCTGTTTCCAACACATGCTAAGAACTTGCAAGACATATGTTTTGCTGTATAAATCTTCCAACAGATATCAGGGAAGTTAAAATCCCCCATTAATACTAGCTCATATGTATTAGCTAATCATGTTACCTGCTTGAAGAATACCTCATTCACTTCCACTGTTCCATTATGTTTTCTATATTCAACACAAAACCTTTTGGTCTTATCTTTTTTTTAGGTACCAACACAAGAGGAGAGGCCCAGGAACTGTCAGACTCTTTATTTATCCCGATATCCAGCAGACTACATTTCTTTAAGAATTTGCTCCTGCACCTTTCCAATGGTTCGGTCTGGCCTACCAGGGGGTGGGCTGCACTGCCACAGTGTCAATACTATGGATCATCCCAGGCATGCCAGAGAATACCTGCTTGTGGCTTAGCAGCACAGCCAAAATTTCTACCCTTTTAGTCTGTGTAAGCTCTTCACATATCTCAGTGCTCTCAAATAGTGAGTCATCATGGCATTCAGCTATCAAATCAATAAGGTGTGTTGTCTCAGCAAAACAAATTGTATTCACAATGGTATCTCTATTGGGATAGATTTTAAGCCTATTTATGTGCATAGACTGGGGGAAAATTTGCTGTGGCATTTCAGTACACCATGACTTCATTCACTCTTTCCACAACCTCAATAGGTTCCTCCCATTAGTACTGCATTTTGAGCTATTTTACAGAAAGTAACACTAATACCAAGTCTCCTTCACAAATACTTTGATTACGCCATGCTGTGATAGAGTGTGAGAAGCCAAAGGCTGACTCACAATCCTGTGCATTTTGTAAGCAACCCCACATAGGCCAAATTAAGGAGATAGTTGCCTAAGCACCAAGAGATTAACCAAATAACAAGGCGATTATTTATCTCTTCAGATGAGGACAGTTAAAAGAGGCATGAAAAGACAAGAGGGGAAGACTGGAATGAAGGGCCAGAGAAGCCCATGATTTTAAAGGCCTTGTCTACACTGACAAGTTTCTGTGCCGTAAAGCAGCTTTCTGCATTGTAACTCCCAAGGTGTACACACTGCCAAGCCACTTAGTGCGCAGAAACTGCGCAGTTGCAGCGCTGTAAAAAACCACCCTGACGAGAGGCGTATAGCTTTCTGCGCTGGGGGTAGACACCCTGGTCGATTACAGCACTGCAATTGGCCGCCGGGAGGTGTCGTACAATGCCTGTTCTCACCTCTCTGGTCATCGGTTTGAACTTTACTTCCCTGCCCTCAGGTAACCAACCATCATCGCCACCCCTTCATTCCTTGGGAATTTTGAAAGTCCTCTTCCTGTTTCCTCAGTGATGTGTGCAGTGGTCTCAGCACCTCTTTCCAGGTGGCCAGGCCTGCTCCACACACCAGGCGATCCTCTACTTGGAGCAATGCCGAGCTGCTGGACCTCATCAGCATTTGAGGAGAGGAGGCTGTCCAGTCCTAGCTGTGCTCCAGCTGTAGGAATTATGATACTTACGGACAGATTTAACGATGCATGACAGAAAGGGGCCATGACCGGGACACACTGCAGTGCAGGGTCAAAGTGAAGGAGCTGCGGAACGCCTACCACAAGGCTGCACCCACGAGCTGCCGGTTCTACAAGGAGCTGGACACGATACTCAGTGGCAACCCCACCTCCACTGTGAAGGCCAAAGTGGATACGTCAGTGGCTCGCATGCCAGTCAAGAGTGGACCAAGCCAGGAAGAGGAAATCTTGCATGAGGATGTGGAGGGGGATCCAGAGGCAGAGGATGACTTGGAGGTCAGAGAGGCATGCAACCAGCTCTTCTCTACCCCAGAGCAGGCTAGCCAGTCACAGCGGTCGGAGCTTGGTGAAGCACACAGGAGAGGAGACATCTGGTGAATGGCTTTGATTTTGGGAATCGCTGAAGCGAGTTGTTGGGGGCAAGAGGGTTGCAGAAAGCAGGCTTGTGTCTGTATGATGCATGTACCACCACATGCCTAGTCTGAGCGGCAGAACAGGGTGTTGATTGACTCCCTCACTTCACGGGAATCTGCCTCAGAGATCTCCAGGAAACTGTCATGGAGATACTGGGCAATCCGCTGCTTCAGGTTCTTTGGCAGAGCTGCTTTGTTTCTTGCCCCATTAAGGGTAACTTTCCCGTGCCAATGTGCCATCACTGGGAGGGGAGGGGGGACATTGCTGCACACAGGCGAGCCGCATAAGAGCCAGGGTGGAAGCTGTAGTCTTGGAGAAGACCCTCCCTTGATTCTCTGCTCACCCTCAGCAGCGAGATATCTTCCATAATGAACACAGCCTGTGGAAAATGTGGGGACAATAATGATTATAAGGCCCCCCCCCTACAGTGCTGGCTCTCTCCAAGAGCCACGTGCCCAGTGTACAGTAGAGTCCTGGAACACTGATTTCCCCTGCCCCTGTGGTTACTCACCATTTTGGGAGTCTTGTGGCTCATGTGTGCTTGCCTGGGGTCAGTCAGGGTATGTCTACACTACGAAATTAGGTCGAATTTATAGAAGCCGGTTTTATAGAAATCGATTGTATACAGCCGATTGTGTGTGTCCCCACATAAAATGCTCTAAGTGCTCTAGTCGGCGGACCGCGTCCACAGTACCGAGGCTAGCGTCGACTTCCGGAGCATTACACTATGGGTAGCTATCCCACAGTTCCCGCAGTCTCCGCCGCCCATTGGAATTCTGGGTTGAGATCCCAATGCCTGAATGATGCAAAACAGTGTCGCAGGGGGTTCTTGGTACATGTCATCAGGCCCCTCCCCCTCCGTCAGAGCACTGGCAGACAATAGATTCGCGCCTTTTTACCTGGGTTACCTGTGCAGACAACATACCATGGCAAGCATGGAGCCCGCTCAGATCAGCTCACCGTCACCATATGTCATCTGGGTGCCGGCAGACGTGGTACTGCATTGCTACACAGCAGCAGCAGCAGCAGCTAACTGCCTTTTGGCGGTAGATGGTACAGCATGACTGGTAGCCGTGGGGCTGGCAGCTGTAGGGCTGCATTGCACCAGCCCCTTGCCTTTTGGTAGAAGATGGTATATTACGACTGGTAACCGTCGTTGTCGTACTGCAGTGGCTGTCAATCATGGGCACCTGAGCAGACATGCTACTGTCTCGATGATGATGGCTATGCTATTTTCTGCCAATCGCCTAGTATTGTCTGCTAAGCACCCAGAAGAGGCCGAGGGCAATCTGGGTGCTGGCAGACGTGGGGCTGGCAGATGTGGGGCTGCATTGCTACACAGCAGCAGCCCCTTGCCTTTTGGTAGAAGATGGCATATTATGACTGGTATCCATCGTCATCGTACTGCAGTGGCTATCAGTCATGCTGCACCGTCGGCTGCCAGCTTAAGATATAAAAAATAGATTTGTTCTGTATTCATTTGCTTCCCCTCCCTCCGTGAAATCAACGGCCTGCTAAACCCAGGGTTTTCAGTTTAATCTTTGGGGGGACCATTCTGTGTGACAGTTGTTTGTGTTTCTCCCTGATGCACAGCCACCTTTCTTGATTTTAATTCCCTGTACCTGTATGCCATGTCGTCACTCGGCCTTCCCTCCCTCCCTACTTCCCCTGGTCCGTCAGATACTAGTTTTGTGCCTTTTTTCAGACCAGGCGCCATAGCTAGCACTGGGATCATGGAGCCTGCTCAGATCACCGCAGCAATTATGAGCACTATGAACACCACGCGCATTGTCCTGGAGTATATGCAGAGCCAGGACATGCCAAGGCGAAACCTGGACCAGCCGAGGAGGCGATTGCAGCGCGGCGACGAGAGTGATGAGGAAATTGACATGGACATAGACCTCTCACAAGGCACAGGCCCCAGCAATGTGGAAATCATGGTGTTACTGGGGCAGGTTCATGCCGTGGAACGCCGATTCTGGGCCCGGGAAACAAGCACAGACTGGTGGGACCGCATCGTGCTGCAGGTGTGGGACGATTCCTAGTGGCTGCGAAACTTTCGCATGCGTAAGGGCACTTTCATGGAACTTTGTGACTTGCTTTCCCCTGCCCTGAAGCACCAGAATACCAGGATGAGAGCAGCCCTCACAGTTGACAAGCGAGTGGCGATAGCCCTGTGGAAGCTTGCAACACCAGACAGCTACCGGTCAGTCGGGAATCAATTTGGAGTGGGCAAATCTACTGTGGGGGCTGCTGTGATCCAAGTTGCCAGGGCAATAAAAGACCTGGTGATATCAAGGGTAGTGACTGGGCAACGTGCAGGCAATAGTGGATGGTTTTGCTGAAATGGGATTCCCAAACTGTGGTGGGGCGATAGACGGAACCCATATCCCTATCTTGGCACCGGAGCACCAAGCCACCGAGTACATAAACTGCAAGGGGTACTTTTCAATGCTGCTGTAAGCCCTGGTGGATCACAAGGGACGTTTCAACAACATCAACGTGGGATGGCCAGGAAAGGTACATGATGCTCGTGTCTTCAGGCACTCTGCTCTGTTTCGAAAGCTGGAGGAAGGGACTTTCTTCCCGGACCAGAAAGTAACCGTTGGGGATGTTGAAATGCCTATCGTGATCCTTGGGGACCCAGCCTACCCCTTAATGCCATGGCTCATGAAGCCGTACACAGGCAGCCTGGACAGGCTGAGCAAGTGCCGAATGGTGGTGGAATGTGCATTTGGATGTTTAAAAGCGCGCTGGCACAGCTTACTGACTCACTTAGACCTCAGTGAAAAGAATATCCCCATTGTTATTGCTGCTTGCTGTGTGCTCCACAATATCTGTGAGAGTAAGGGGGAGACATTTATGGCGGGGTGGGAGGTTGAGGCAAATCGCCTGGCTGCTGATTACGCGCAGCCAGACACCAGGGCGGTTAGAGGAGCACAGCAGGGTGCGGTGCGCATCAGAGAAGCTTTGAAAACGAGTTTTGTGACTGGCCAGGCTACGGTGTGAAACTTCTGTTTGTTTCTCCTTGATGAACTCTCCGCCCCCCCCCACCCGGTTCACTCTACTTCCCTGTAAACCAACCACCCCACCCTCCCCTCCCCTCCCCACTTCGAGCACCACTTGCAGAGGCAATAAAGTCATTGTTATTTCACATTCATGCATTCTTTATTAATTCCTCACACAACTAGGGGGATAATTGCCAAGGTAGCCCGGGATGGGTGCGGGAGGAGGGAAGGAAAAGGACACACTGCATTTTAAAACTTTAACTCTTATTGAAGGCCAGCCTTCTGATGCTTGGGCAACGATGTGGGGTGGAGTGACTGGGTGGCCGGAGGCCCCCCCCACCGTGTTCTTGGGCGTCTGGGTGAGGAGGCTATGAACTTGGGGAGGAGGGCTGTTGGTTACGCAGGGGCTGTAGCGGCGGTCTCTGCTCCTGCTGCCTTTCCTGCAGCTCAACCATACGCTGGAGCATAGCAGTTTGATGCTCCCACAGACGGAGCATCAACTCTTGCCTTCTGTCTGCAAGCTGACACCACCTATCATCTTCAGCCCGCAATTTGCTCTGTTCATCCCGCGATTCAGCCCGCCACCTCTCCTCTCGTTCATATTGTGCTTTTCTCATGTCTGACATTGACTGCCTCCACGCATTCTGCTGTGCTCTATCAGCATGGGAGGACATCTGGAGCTCCGTGAACATATCGTCCCGCGTCCTCCATTTTCTCTTTCTAATGTTCACTAGCCTCTGTGAAGGAGAAACATTTGCAGCTGGTGGAGGAGGTGGTTAAAAAAGACACATTTTAGAGAACAATGGGTACACTCTTTCGTTACAAGGTTGCATTTTTCCTCTTATAGTGAGGGCCTGCCGGTTTGCTGTGAGAGATCACTCACGCAGTGCCAGGCAACAGATTTCGGCTTGCAGGCAGCCATGGTAAGCCACAGTCTTTTGCCTTTTTTAACCTTCTTAACATGTGGGAATGGTTTCAAACAGCAGCACCCTCATTTCCCATATCAAGGATGAATTGGGTTGGCCATTTAAAATGGGTTTTCAATGTAAAAGGAGGGGCTGCGGTTTCCGGGTTAACATGCAGCACAAACCCAACTAAACCCCCTCCCCCCCACACACCCAATTCTCTGGGAAGATCACTTCACCCCTCCTCCCCCCACCGCGTGGCTAACAGCGGGGAACATTTCTGTTCAGAAGAGCAGGAATGGGCACCTCTGAATGTCCCCTTAATAAAATCACCCCATTTCAACCAAGTGACCGTGAATGATATCACTCTCCTGAGGATAACAAAGAGCGATAAGGAATGGATGTTGTCTGCATGCCAGCAAACACCGGGACCATACGCTACAATGCTTTGTTATGCAATGATTCCAGACTACGTGCTACTGGCCTGGCATGGTAAAGTGTCCTACCATGGCGGACAGGATAAGGCTGCCCTCCCCAGAAACCTTTTGCAAAGGCTTTGGGAGTACATGAAGGAGAGCTTTCTGGAGATGTCCCTGGAGGATTTCCGCTCCATCCCCATACACGTTAACAGACTTTTCCAGTAGCTGTACTGGCCGCGATTGCCAGGGCAAATTAATCATTAATCATTAAACACGCTTGCTTTTAAACCATGTGTAATATTTACAAAGGTACATTCACCAGAGGTCCCCTGTGTGCCCTCAGGGTCTTGGGTGAGTTCGGGGGTTACTGGTTCCAGGTCCAGGGTGACAAACATATCCTGGCTGTTGGGGAAACCAGTTTCTCCGCTTCCTTGCTGCTGTGAGCTACCTACATTACCTCCATCCTCATCTTCCTCGTTCCCCGAACCCTCTTCCCTGTGTGTTTCTCCAGTGAGGGAGTCATAGCACACGGTTGGGGTAGTGGTGGCTGCACCCCCTAGAATGGCATGCAGCTCCGCGTAGAAGCGGCAAGTTTGCAGCTCTGCCCCGGAACTTCCGTTTGCTTCTCTGGCTTTGTGGTAGGCTTGCTGTAGCTCCTTAAATTTCACGCGGCACTGCTGTGTGTCCCTGTTATGGCCTCTGTTCTTCATGGCCTTGGAGACCTTTTCCACTACTTTGCCATTTCTTTTACTGCTACGGAGTTCAGCTAGCACTGATTCATCTCCCCATATGGCGAGCAGATCCCGTACTTCTCCTGTTCGGTCCATAATGGAGCTCTTTTGCAATCCTGGGACTCCATCACGGTTACCTCTGCTGATGAGCTTTGCGTGGTCACCTGTGCTCTCCATGCTGGGCAAACAGGAAATGAAATTCAAACGTTCACGGGGCTTTTCCTGTCTACCTGGTCAGTGCGTCTGAGTTGAGAGTGCTGTCCAGAGCGGTCACAATGAAGCACTGTGGGATACCTCCCGGAGGCCAATAACGTCCAATTCCATCCACACTACCCCAATTCCGACCCGCAAAGGCCGATTTTATCGCTAATCCCCTCGTCGGAGGTTGTGTAAAGAAACCGGTTTAAAGGGCCCTTTAAGTCGAAAGAAAGGGCTTCGTCGTGTGAACGTGTCCAGGCTTAATTCAATTTAACGCTGCTAAAGTCGACCTAAACTCGTAGTGTAGACCAGGCCTCAGTTAGTGACAGGTGTGTGAGTACTGGCTGTGTTTTAAATCAGTGGTCTGTGTGTTGCAAACAATACTGCTTCTGTAAAATGTTGTATTTAAACTTCACAGATATGACCTTGGGAGTCCAGCCTCCCTCTTTGTTATCGGCGGCTGAACGGCTGCACAGAATTAGAAAGCGGCCAAGAAGAACTAAGGAGGACTTTCTGTGTGATGTTATGATGCACTCTGCGGCCAAAAACAAGAATTGAAGGAGTGGCTGGACAGCGAGAAGAGGGATCGAAAGGAGAACACGGCGTGCCAGAATGAAACGATGGAGCAGCTCTTAAATGTTATGGAGCACCAAGCAGACATGCTCCAGGTGCTACTAGCACTGCAAACTGAGCGGCTCCATGCCCACCCTCCCCTGCAGCCGCTGTTGCAAAACTCTTTTCCATGCACCTCCCAGACTCCGCCAACACACTGTTATCAACCTCCTGGCTCCAGTCTGTAACCACTGCATTCCACTCCTGCCCCGTCACAGTCCAGCCCTGCAGACTCCCAATACCCACTGCATTCAACACCCATCCCTCTGCAGTTTAGCTGAAGTACAGTACCCGCTGCATTGTACTCCAAAGGAGAAGGTTGTATATGATACCTGGACATACACAAATCTTTAACCGTTCCAGAACCCCACCTCCTCCTAGGATCCTCCCTTCCCCATCCCCCTCAGTGCTGATGTGTTTTTTTGTTTGTCTCTCTCCTCCGGTTGTTGTTTTTTAATAAAAAAATTGTTTTGGTTTGAAAGCAACCTTTATTCCATTAACTGAAAGCAAACAGAGACCTGCAAAGCAACAGGCAATTTTCTTACACTTTCATAGTGCATCGTCTGCACCAATCACAATCACCTCCTAGCATTACAAGCACTGCGCTCCCGAGCATAGCAACAAATATTAGTGGCTTTCAGCTTCAAATTGCTGCCTCAAGGCATCCCTGATCCTTATGGCCCTATGCTGCGCCCCTCTAATAGCCCTGGTCTCTGGCTGTTCAATTTCAGCCTCCAGGCACTGAGCCTCAGTGATCCAGCCCTGAGTGATGCTTTTACCCTTCTCTTCACAAATATTATGGAGCGTACAGCACACGGCTATAAGCATAGGAATATTGTTATCGGCCAGGTCCAGCCTCCCATATAGGCAGTGCCAGCAGGCCTTTAAACGACCAAAAGCACACTCAACAGGCATTCTGCAGTTGCTCAGCCTGTTGTTAAACCGCTCCTTGCTGCTGTCAAGGTGCCCCGTGTATGGCTTCATGAGCCACAGAATTAAGGGGTAGGCAGGGTCTCCCAGGATCACAATGGGCACTTCAACTCCCCCTATGGTGATCTTCTGGTCTGGGAAGAAAGTCCCTGCTTGCAGCTTCCTGAACAGGCACTGAACAGTGTTCTGAAAGATGCATGCGTTATACACCTTTCCAGACCAGCCTGCGTTAATGTCCGTGAAATGCCCATGGTGATCCACAAGCACCTGGAGAACCATTGAGAAATACCCCTTCCGATTAATGTACTTGGTGGCTATATGGTCTGATGCCAGAATTGGAATATGCATGCCATCTATCGCCCCTCCGCAGTTAGGGAAGCCCATTTGTGCAAAGCCATCCACAATGTCACACACGTTGCCCAGAGTCATGGTCTTTCGGAGCAGGATGTGCTTAATGGCCCTGCACACTTCTGTCAACAGGAGACCAACGGTCGACTTTCCCACTCTGAACTGGTTAGTGACCGATCAGTAGCAGTCTGGAGTAGCCAGCTTCCACAGTGCAATCGCCACGCACTTCTTCAACAAGAGGGCAGCTCTCATTCTCATGTCCTTGCGCCACAGGGCAGGGGCGAACTCATCACACAGTCCCATGAATGTGGTTTTCCTTATCCGAAAGTTCTGCAGCCACTGCTCGTCATCCCAGATGTGCATTGCGATATGATCCCAAAACTCAGTGCTTGTTTCCCGAGCCCAAAAGCAGCATTCCACTGTGGTCAGCACCTTCATGAATGCCACAAGCAATCTTGTGTCGTAGCTACTATGTGTGGCAAAATCAGTGTCATACTCCTCTTGCCTTTGTAGTTTAAGGACTAACTCCACTGCCACTCGTGACGTGTTAGTCAGAGTAAGCAGCATATTGGTCAACAGTGCAGGATCCATTCCTGCAGCCTGAAGAGGCAGATGACCCAGTACACAAACCATTGAAAGATGGTGCCAAATGTGGACAGAAGCACAAAGGATTGCTGGGATGCGAAGCAATGCATCACGGGGGATTGGGACAGGACCCAGGATGCCCTGTGACCCCCTCTGCCTTCCCACAACTCTTAGCGGCAGAAAAGAAAGAGGTGCTCTGTGGGATAGCTGCCCAGAGTGCACTGCTCCAAATACCGCTTCAAGTGCCGCAAATGTGAACATGCTATTGCGCAGACAGCTGACAGTGTGCTCACACACAGTGGTTTCCCTTCAGTGCTCTCTGAGTGGCGCTGTAACTGCCGGTGCTGTAACTCCTCCAGTGTAGACATACCCAAAGAGATGAGATTTCCTCCCACGCCACCACACTCCCTGGCATCCTATGTCTGGAGGGATGGTAAAAGCCTTATGTTGTGGGTGACAAGCACTTGTATGGCACATTGTAAATAAAGAACATGGTGTTGACCTTGCCACAGGAGTGTGTGAGGGCTGTTAGCAACCAGCAGTGCAGGATGAGGGAACCTTGCCCCATTACAAGAAGGGGCTCGCCCAGTATGTTGCACCCTGTGGTGAAGGAGAAAGACTAGAGGGGGAGCTGATGAGAAGGTGTGCCAGACCAGGCAGCATGGAGAAACTGATGTGCTGGGTAGCAGAACAGCAAAAGGAGTTGCAGAAAACCCTCCAAGAGTTTCAGAAGACCCAGTGACAAGAGATACTGTCCTTGTGTGACATTCTGTACCCCAAAGCAATGCCCTGGAACTCCCATTTTCACCATGGTGATATGATTATGATATAATTATGATGTATCTTGTACAAATATGTCATGTGAGGTGTCAATGGAAAAGTTATCGTTCGCTGAATATGATTATTCTATTTCTGTGTATGTATCATTTTTGCATCTGAAGTTATGAATATTAAGTATGTGTCTGTATTTCAAAGGTATTTGCTCCTTTGGTAACTCCCACAAAGTAGTTTACATCCAGCCTAGCCAGCACATTGTGAATAGTCTATAGTTAATGGCCCACCAATGAATATAATGGGCCATGGAAGAAGCTTATCTTCACTTGAGGAATTTTCCTGTGGATGTGGCAGCCAATGTATGAATAATGGCTGCTATGACTCATTGAAGCATGCAAGGGCATGTGACTAGATCATGTGATACTGGACTCCATCTTATGCCTATACTTTTCAACAAACTGTGCTGGGGACTTTGCTTGGAACAATGAAGTTCCCTCCACATGGAAGAAGCTATAAAAGGGGGAAGTGACATCATCATTTGGCCTCACTCCCCCCACAACTCAACACCTGGAAAGACATCTGTAAAACAAAGGACTGAGCTTGGGAGGGGGTCCCAGTTGGGAAAGAAGGAATCCAAGCCTGTATATGGAAGACTGGTGGACTATTTGTACCATCAGGGTGTTGGTGTCACTAGGCATCACCCTAGGTAACTCGGGGGGTTGGAAGACCACGAGAGTCGATGAAGCCCCCCCGCTCTAGGCCAAAGTGAACCAAAGCCCCTGCATGTTAAACTTTACTAACCTCACAGGCCAGCAGCTGGGAAGCGGTAGTGATAAGGGGAACCTACATGCTTCTAGCTGAGGGACAAGATTACTTGCAGAAAGGAACGGTGCGAACAAGCTGCACAGCCAAGGTCGTTTAATGTAACTGCTGCAAAGGGAGGAAGGGGGGGTAGGGAAGAAAGGGGGGAGGAAGAAAAGAATAAAAAGGGAAAAACTGCTTGTATCAGTGCGCTTGATTTGAGACATGCTGGTCTCCTAGTGCCTATTCAGAGCTCTTGAATAATCTTTGTCTGCTTCTCCACCCTGGTGTGTTCATTGGCGCGAAGCACACCGGGCAACGAACCCCGCTGTTGCCCCCTCGGGCCCTCTGTGCCGGCAACAAGGGTGAAACACTGCTTGATTCAAATCCTGTTTAGTTTATAGAACTTAGATTGCAGTTTTGTTTTATTTTTTAGGTAATCTACTTTGATCTGTACACTTAATACTTATAATCACTTAAAATCTATCTTTCTGTAATTAATAAATCTGTTATATATTTTTTACCTAAAACAGTGTGTTTGAAGTGCAAAGGGAAATCTGTTCAGGAACGGGGGCTGGTGCACTGTCCTCTTCCCATTGAGGGAAGGGTGGACGGGATTAAAAACTTTCACTGGTCAGGCTTTTGACCAAGGCAAGTCAGTACAGCTCTAGGGTTCTAGGCTGGGGAGCTGGGAAAACTGGCTCTCTATTGTTGGTTCATGAGTGATGAGGAGACGCATTCATGTAACTGCACCTGGGTGTGTCCCTGTCTGTAAATGTCTAAGTGAAGGATCAGAAGGGGGTCTGCAGCTTATCACATCACAGTGTGAGAGGGGGCCCAGGCTGATGAGACAGAGGGCTGAGCAGTACCCCAGTTCCAGGTTGTACCCCAGGGAAGTACGTCACACCTGGCTATTCTGGCAAGAAGAAGAAGAACAGCTCCTACAGCAACTTATTACATTTCAGGTACAGTTGCAGCAACAGCTCATGGAAAAACAGATGAGTCCCCTGGAAGGGGCTGATAACCAGGAGGTGGGTATGGGATTGTGTAAAATAGGGCTGAAGGATGACTCCAACACCTTTTTGTTAAGATTTGAGGGGGCGATATCAGGAGCAGGCTTGCAAAGGGAATATGGGTCCTCTGATTGGCTCTCCACCTTGCATAAGCAGAAGCTGCATATATGGTGTTGAGTGATGCACAAGCAGCTGGGTTGTGCCATCAGCACATGGGGGTCACAGCAATCCCTACTGTGTGGTGGATGCCATTTCGCTCCACACAGTGTGACCTCACATGTACAGTGCACACAAGAATACATGGAGGATTCCATATTGTAGAGCAAAATGGTGTCCTCCATGTGGTATAGAATCATAGAATATCACGGTTGGAAGAAACTTCAGGAAGTCATCTAGTCCAAGCCCCTGCTCAAAACAGGACCAATCCCCAACTAAATCATCCCAGCCAGGGCTTTGTCAAGCCTGACCTTAAAAACCTCTAAGGAAGGAGATTCCACCACCTCCCTAGGTAACACATTCCAGTGCTTCACCACCCTTCTAGTGAAAAAGTTTTCCTAATATCCAACCTAAACCTCCCCCATTGCAACTTGAGACCATTACTCCTTGTTCTGTCATCTGGTACCACCGAGAACAGTCTAGATCCATCCTCTTTGGAATCCCCTTTCAGGTAGTTGAAAGCAGCTATCAAATCCCCCTTCATTCTTCTCTTCTGAAGATTAAATAATCCCAGTTCCCTCAGCCTCTCCTCATAAGTCATGTGCTCCAGCCCCCTAATCATTTTTGTTGCCCTCTGCTGGACTCTTTCCAATTTTTCCACATCCTTCTTGTAGTGTGGGGCCCCAAACTGGACACAATACTCCAGATGAGGCCTCACTTGTACAGTGTCTGCTCTGTGGAGGATCCTGTTTTGCTCTGCCCACTCCATTCCACCACCTAGACAAGGAAAATAGTTTCCACCTATGTATTTTTGTGAGCCCATCAGCACAGCCATGTGTGCGCTCAGCAGTTTGGGCATATTGTGCCATACATCCATTGGTTTTAAATTTGCCTTGAGTTATATTAAATCAATAAAGGTTTTATCATGTACAACTCATCTTAAATTTAATGAGCTAAGACCCCCTAATAAAATTAATTATTAATATTATCTTTACACAAACACACTGCATTCATTTCCTTGGTTACAGGACATTCATTTTCTACCACTACACTTAGACATCAAAGTAAGAGCACAACACATCCCTGACTACCCCATGTCCCTAGTCACTTGAGGCACCTTGTAGAGGCCCCTTGTTTGGCTGTTCATAACATACAGAAAGTCCCTCCCCCCGCAGCCATCACTGAGGAGCTCGCCCTGGCTCTCACAGGTCTTTTTCAAAACACATCATGCACCTATCACAAGATGCAGATATTGCTCAGCAGCCTCCAGCCTTGTCAGGAAACTCCTCCTCCTTCCCTTCAGTCTTCCAAACCCCCATTCTACTGACAATCTGAGGTTGCTTACGCCAGCAGTTCTCAAACTGTGGGTTGGAACCCCAAAGTGGATCATTAGACTTGCTGGGACCCCTGGCTGAAGCTGAAACCCGAGCTCTGGCCCCTTCTCCCCCTACCTGGAGCGGCAGGATCATGTAGTAACTTTACTGTCACAAGGGGGTTGCAGTGCAATGAAGTTTGAGAACTCCTGGCTTAGGGGATAGTTAAACAGCAGCTTTCTCCTGTTCAAGTGTCCAGAAAAATGGTTCGGAAGCTGTCTCCCAGAATGACAGAAGTGTGGGGTAGAAAGGAGTTGGATGCCAGGCAATTTTCAAAGTAAAATGATGGGAAGAACCAAACAATTATCAAACTTGATAGTTGGGAGAAAGGACAATTAATTAGATTGCATTACAAATTACTTGCTTTGTTACCAGAGAACTGATGGGACTGTTACCCCAGAAATTGATCTAGCTAATCGCAGCCATATTATATGCAGTCAGCCACCATTAATTAATAAAATAGAACACCACAAGTTAAAGGTTAATTTGGACAAACAGGGCTTTTGGAGGCAAGGTCAAATACTAGCTGCAGATTTGCAGTTTCTGCTAATCAGATTGAGAGGAAGGGAGAAAAGAGTCAACAAATTATGAGATTGAAAGAAAATAAGTGGATGGAGACCTTGAGTTTGGGCACCTTTGATATAGAAGCTTATTATGGTAAAGGTTGTTAGGAATATTTTATTGATGAGTAGTTTATTGAAGTTAGGAGAAGTGATAACCCAGTAGGGGTCACTATGAGCTGTGTGTTTTGTACAAGCTAGTTATAAAAAGACTAGATAGTAGAGTGTACTTTGGAGCAGTTCTCTGAATCTATCTGACACCTTACTCCCCAGCAGGGAAATGACTGGCCATTGCTGACCTGCTGCTAATTAATCAATACCATCTCAGATTTTAGGTAATTATTTGGGATGTCCTAAACCTATTGCTTATGTCTCTGTGTGCTTAAATCTAATAATAGTAGTTTTAGATAAGAGCACACTTACTTGTATACCTTTTCATCAGCCAGAAATGCTGTGTTGTCATTGATTTATTGCTAACACCACCTGGAATTAAACACTAATTTGGGTTAAAAACCCTGGGTGACAGATTTTCATATGACTAGTCCAGGAAAACCAAATCAACAAATGGAATTATTGATAATGGTTATTACTGAGACCTAACTCAGAGAGAAACCATATAAAATTACAAATTCCTATACACTACGGGATTTCCCAAAATTAACAATTGAACTTGGATTTAAAATAAATACTTTTTTATTTATGTAATTAAAAATGATAGAAAAAAACAATAATTAAATCAAGAAGTATTATGCAAATGAAATATGCCACATACAAATGGTAAATAAAATGAGTGATACAATGTAGCAAGTCTTAAGAAACCCATTAATGAAACATGAAATTATAAAATAGAAAGTAAATTAAAACAAAGTTTATTAACTATATAGAGTGGACTAATGTTATAAAACAGATTATAAAAATGCAAAAAGCTGTGAGCTTTAACCACAATGGTATTAAAACAACAAGGAGTCTGGTGGCACCTTAAAGACTAACAGATTTATTTGGGCATAAGAAATCTGTTAGTCTTTAAGGTGCAACAGACTCCTTGTTGTTTTTGTAGATACAGACTAACACGGCTACCCCCTGATACTTGACACAATGGTATTAAAGAATCAACTCAATGAAATAATTAGACTACAACTAAATCTTAGCCTGATATTGACATTTAAACTAAAAAAAAATAATAATAAAAAAATTGGATGAAACTAGATAGGTTGGATAGGACAATATAAATGCAAGTAGCGTTAACAAAAGCTAGCAAAACCATTACTACTACTTTTGTCTTAAGCAAGTAATAGTCTGAGTAGTAGCATGATTCTTAAGGCAAATTCACAGTCATATGATTACTCCAGCTCATAATTCAGCGGTGTTTAGACATGAGTCTAGCTGAAAATGGTTGTAATAACGTACAAAAGCTGGGGTAAAAGAAACAACCAACGTGATTATTATACAAAAGTGCGTAGCAGAGAGGATTAGCTCTGATTTAGTGAAATGAATAGGCAATTTTACAAGTGGGAACGTTCAGAAAGTAGTTTGATTAATCCAGGTATTGAAATTAAAGTTAAGCAAAGAAGTTGAGGGAATGTTCTTAGGGAATTGATAGGGAAACAGTATACTGCAGGGATAACCTGGTGTTTGAGTTAATCAGCAGAAGAAAAATAGACTATTAAAGCTAATTCCATAAAACAATGGGTAAATACTGTGAAGTTCATATATAGAAAGAGAAAAATCACAAAGTACTCTGGTTTTGTTATTTAAATTAGGGAACGGAAAAAATAGACACTATCTAAAATTCCAGTACCAAGATTGGAATGAGGTTAGTGTGGAGTATAAGCTATGAACACATTTGATAACTGTGCAGTTTAAAATACACAATGCAACTGAAGGTAGCGAAAAAGTATTCTAATGCTTAGGACACATAAAGATTGACGCCAGATTTTGATGTTGGAGACAGCTTTTCTCATTCACACATACACATGGGGCTGGCCTTAGGGAAAACTGTGCCCTGGGTGAACTTGTATTTTGGCACCCCTGGGCCCTGTGGGCACAGTGCTGCCCCCCATTGCCCCAGGGCCCTGTGGGCTCCCCATCCCCACCACCCCTAGTACCTGTGGGCTCCCCATGCTCCCATTATCCTTGGCCCCTCTGGGCTCCCTGGGCTCCTCCCCCTCCCAGAGTCCTGCTGCCTCCCACGCAGTGCTTAATTTGTATTGACAGTGGTGCCAGGAACAGATCCTGCAACCTTCATGAGTTCATTGGTGTTAAGTGTATGAATACTCCTTGGAGAGTAAAGGTATTAGGATCAAATCTTTGGGTCCTACTGATAGGAAGGGTTAGGGGAGAAAGGGGCGCAGGAGGGGAGTGAAGAGGTTAAGGGAGAAGGGGGCACAGGAGGGGCTAGGGGAGATGGGGCTATTCATTATTATTGTGTATTTTTATAAAGAATTTCAGACACACAGCTCAGATTAGATGCCCGGAAATCATACCCAATGCTATCAGTGAGTACCATCACTCATGCTCTTGAGAATAAAGAAAGGGAAGGAGAGAAGCCAGGAAGACAGAGGAGGAGAGGGACCCATCTTGTGCTTGTACAGACACACTTTGTCACTGGCCTGAATTTATCCAGCTTCTGATTCCTGCAACTGGATCTCATTCTCACTTTAGATTGCTAGATTAAGGAGCCCTCGGCTGCCAGAAATCTTTGCCCCATGTACTATGTACTGTGTTCAAAACACCTCTTAACCTTCTCCTGGATAAACTAAATAGATTGAGGAGCTCCTTAAGTTTCTCACTCTAAGGCAGATTTTCCAGACTTCAGAGCATTTATGGGTCACTTTTATAAGCCTCTTTCCAATTTGCCAACATTCTTCTCAAAGTGTGGACACCAGAACTGGACACAGTATCCAGTAATAGTCTTCCAATGCATCAAACAAAAGAAAAGCAGGTTGGCTGACTCATCTGAGGTTAAAGGCTAAAGCCCAGGTGCTGCTTTCACTCAAGGTGGTAACCTGTAACCTTTGCAATAAGGATGCAGGTGTGATGAAGTGGGAATTTTCTGTAATATTGTTATGAATTCTATGAGCCTCAGTTTCCCTTATATGCTGCATTGTTACCCAGTTGAAGGAAAAGGGCAGTTTGGCAGATTAAAATCCCACTGGAGTTGTCTACAGACTACACGAACCAGGCAGAGGAAAAGACTAGCTAATGAAGGAGAAACAGAGATCAGGAACAGGTTTGCTGAGTTGGAAAATGAAGAAGGGGAACAGCAGGCAGTAACCGAAGGAGGGAGGCAAGGAAGAAGAGAAGACGGCTAGTCCTATAAGAAGAGGGGAAAAGCCAATGAAGATACCCAGAGTTCAGAGTCCCAGAAGGATACAGGATGACTTGCAGAAGACTGCAAGGGAGAATAAAAAACAAGAGGACTTGCAGCCAGAAAGAACAGGAGGAAGGCCAGAGAATCATGCCAACACCAGGAAGAGGCAGGTCTATGTGATTGGGGACTTCCTACTAAGAAGAACAGACAGGCCTATCACCAGAACTGATCAGGAGAACAGAATGGTGTGCTGTCTGCCAAGAGCTAAGATATGGGATGTGGACCTGAGGCTGAAGAAGATCCTAATGGGAGCAGGAAAGAATCCACTGATTGTCCTCCATGTGGCAACAAATGATACAGTTAGAGTCTGGCTGGAACATATCAAGGCTGGGGAAGACGCTTAAGGAAATGGAGGCTCAGGTGATCTTCAGTGGGACTCTCTCTGTCCCTAGAGGAGGAAAAAGAAGGCAAGATAAGATTATGATGATCAACAGATGGCTCAGGCAATGATGCTATGAGGTCTTTGAGATGTTTGACCATTGGGAGGCATTCATGAACACAGGACTGTTCTTATGGGATGGACTCCACTTGAGTAGGGAGGGAAATAGACTTTTGGGATAGAGATTGGCAAAAATGATTAAGAGAGCTGGCAAACTTGGATCTCAGTGGAGACAGTTGGGAGATGCTCATGTAATCTGTGCATCTTTTAACATTGAGAGGGAAATCAAGTAAGAAAGGATGCAGCAATGGAGAAAGGAACAGCAGTGAGTGAGGTGTGATGGGGTTGCCAGGGTGCAAACTGGACTGTGGAACCACTAAGCCCCCAAACCCACCAACCTGGGCTCCCTCCTCTCACACTGTGATGTTGATGTCAAGCTACAACCTGACAGGCACTGCACTTACACAAACATCAACAGGCAGGGACACACCCAACCGTGTTACCTGAATCATCTCACAGCCATTCATGAACTATCAATAGGCTCCAACCAATTCCCCCCAGCTCTGCTCCCCAGAACTCTACCATCTTTGCAGTGGTCAGAAGCCTGGCCAGTGTAAGCTCATTACCTAGTTCACCACTCTGACAAAAGGGTAGTGGATGTGCCACAGCCCTTGTTAACCTGAGCTGAGATTTCCCAAGCACATCAACCAAAACATACTGTTTTCGGTAAAATATAAAACAGATTTATTAATTACAGAAAGATAGATTTTAAGTGATTATAAGAGATAGTAATAAAGGTCAGAGATAGTTACCTTAAGAAAATTAAAAGTAAACATGGCTTCTAAATCCTAAATTTTAGTCTAAGCAATAGTTGAATCAAACAATGTTTCATCCTGATGGATTGTACAAGCAGGTTACAGTTCCTTAATACACAGGCTGGGATCACCTTCCAATCTGGGACCACCCTTCCCCAGTTCAAAGTCTTTTTCCTCCAGACGTTCTTCCAGGTGTTGAGTTGGGGGAGGGTGGGGGAGGGAGAGGCCAAGTGACAATATCACCGTCTCTTATATTTTCTTCCAGCTTGCTGGAAAGATCTTTGCTGTGACATGGCAGTCCCCATTGGTCAAGCAGTCACCATTGCATATGTGCTCTCTCTAAGAAGTTGGGAGAGTGGATTCCCTTTAATGGGCCATCAGCACATATCTGGTCGGCCCTTTGTTGAAATTGAAAGGTTGGCTGTGGGGATCTCCCAATCTCACAACCTATTTCAGTAACACATATAGAAATAGTTCCACATATAATGATAGCACGTATAATCCAACAGGATATTCATGTTCAACAGATCAAGACTTTTAAAATGATATTGTACAAGGCATACTTTGTACAAAACATCATAATTATATGAGAAAGGTCAATATGGGGGGTCCAGGGTGCTATTTTGTGGTACAGTATGTCACGGTAGAAGAATGGACATTGAGGAAGAATAAAGTTGATACCAGTCTAAGGGTACGACTACACTTACCTCCGGGTCCAGCGGCAGGCAATCGATGTTCTGGGATCGATTTATTGCGTCTGGTTTAGACGCGATAAATCGATCCCGGATCGATCCCGGAAGTGCTCGCCGTCGATGCCGGTACTCCAGCTCGGCAAGAGGAGTACGCAGCATCGACGGGGGAGCCTCCCTGCCGCATCTGTAAGTTCGGACTAAGGTACTTCGAATTCAGCTACGTTATTAACGTAGCTGAATTTGCGTACCTTAGTCCGAAGTGGGGGGTTAGTGTGGACCAGGCCAAATAGGCGATACTGGCAGTAGAAGGATTGTACCCAATTGGATGAGGAATATGGGCGAAGCCAAGCAGCAACAATTAAGTTGTTTGTATACCAGTGCAAGGATCCTGTATAACAAAATGGAGGAACTAGAACTACTGGTGCAGGAAGTGAAAGCAGATATTATAGGGATAACAGAAATATGGTGGAATAAGTAGTCATGACTGGAATACAGGTATTGAAGGGTTTGTGCAGTTCAGGAAAGACAAAAATAAAGGCAGAGGTGGTGGAGTAGCATTGTATTTTAAAGATGAGATAGAGTGTAAAGAAATTAAAAGTTATGGAATGGATAAGACAGATTCTGTTTGGGCCAAAATTACTTTGGGAGAGAAAGCTACTAGAGGTTCCCCTGCCAGAGTGCTTGGGGTGTGCTACAGACCACCAGGATCTGATCTGCATATGGATAGAGACCTCTTTAATGTTTTAATGAATTAAATAATACCGGGAATTCTGTAATTATGGGAGACTTTAACTTCCTGGATATATATTGGTGGACAAATGTTACTAATAACAGTAGGGCCTAGATTTTCCTGGATTTGATATCTGACAGATTTCTTCACCAAATAGTTGCTGAACCAACAAGAGGTGATACCATTTTAGATTTGGTATTGGTGAGTAGTGAGGACCTCATAGAAGAGCTGGTTGTAGGAGATAAGCTTAATTTGAGTGATCATGAGCTAATTTAGTTTAAAATAAATGGAAGGATAAACAAAAATAGATCTGTAACTAGGGTCCTTGATTTCAAAAGGGCTGACTTTAAGAATTGAAGGGAATTAGTTAGGGAACTGGACTGGACTGAAGAACTCAAGAATCTGAATGTGGAGGAGGCTTGGAATTACTTTAAGGCCTGGTCTACACTGGGGAGTGGGGTGGGGGGGAAGGGATCGATCTAAGATATGCAACTTCAGCTACAAGAATAGTGTAACTGAAGTCGATGTAGCTTAGATCGACTTTGATTGACTTACTTCATGTCCTCGTGGCGCGGGAACAATGGCCGCTGCTCCCTTGTTGACTCCGCTTCCACCTCTCACCCTGGTGGAGTTTCAGAATCGACAGGGAGCGCATTCGGGGATCGATTTATCGCATCTAGACGAGACGCGATAAATCGATCCCCGATAGATCGATCACTACCCGCCAATCTGGCGGGTAGTGTGGACGTACCCTAAGTCAAAGTTGCAGAAGCTCTCTGAAGCCTGCATCCCAAGCAAGGGGACAATATTCATCGGGAAGGGCTGCAGACCAAGCTGGATGAGCAAGCATCTCAAACAGGTGATGAAGAGAAGCAGAAAGCCGACAAGGAAGGGAAGATGGGAGGGATACACAAGGAAAGCTAGCTCTTGGAGGTCAGAAAGTGCTGGGATGTAAAGTCTGAGGCCTTTTCATGCAGCCATGCAGGAGAGCAGCAGCCATGAGACAAGAAGCACAAAGTCACATCTGCACATTCCATCTAAATTTCATTAATATAATGTAATATCGGCTATTAAGAAGGGGATCCTGTCCTAATAGTACCCACCATCACCAGATAAAGAAGCAGATATTAAGATCTTTAAAGAAAACTTTCTTTGATGGCATTCTGTCTGGCAAGGAATCACCTATCAACAGCTGTGGGTATAAAATCTCTACTTTATTGTTTGTCTTTATGGTCCCCACTTTCCTATTGTTTATTTATATGGTTTTTGTCTGGTTCTGTGATTGTTTCTGTTTTGTTACATAACTAATTTTGCAAGGTGTAAATCAACTAAGGTGGTGGGGCATGATTGGGTAAAGAATTGTTTCTCAATATGTTAGGATGGTCAAATAATTATTTTGTAATACTTTAGTAAAATGATTGGTTAAGGAATAGCTAAGCAGGACTCAAGTTTCACTATATAAACTGGGGTCCAAAAGGAAGTTCTTTGGAACCAACTCCAAGATCAGAGCTGCCAGACCTCAACAGCTGCCAGCAAACAGAGCTGCAAACAGGGGAGTTTGAGTGGGAGTTTGCAAGGGGAGTTTGGGGGGATGACTAAAAGAACCAGGCAGAAGAACAGACAGGCTAGTGAAGGGAGTGTGTGGTGGTCTGGCAGTGTTTTGGTGCTCGTTGGGGGGTTGTTTTGCTGTGGGTGGTGGTGTTTTGGTTTGGTTTGGTTTGGTTTGTGTTTCCTGGACTAACAGGACTTAGGTGAGAAGGCTATGACAGACACTGAGGCAGCAGTGGTAGTGACCCAAGCAGTGGAAGACACAATGAAGATGACTGGATGTGGAAGCTGCGGCATGTACATGATCCCGGAGGGGGTACCTGAAAAGAGTTTCATCTGCATGAAGTGCCGCCTGATACAGCTGATGGAAGAAAAGATCCGAGGATTGGAGATGCAGGTGGAAACTCCGGTTGAGTTTAGAAGGGGGTCGAGCGGATGATGGAGCAAAGACATGAGGAGGCTGAAGGGAAAAGCTCAGACTTGCAGATGGAAGCAGGACCGAAAAAACTCTGAGGGGAGACTGCTGGGTGAGGAAAGTGGATAGTGGAAGCATGTGACTAAGCGAACCAGGCAGAGGAAAAGACAGGCTAGTGAAGGAGAAATGGAGCTCAGGAACAGGTTTGCAGAGTTGAAAAATGAAGAAGGGGCAAAGCAGGTGGTCGCTGAAGGTGAGAGGGCAAGGAAGAAGAGAAGAGCAGCTAGTTCTGAAGGAAGAGGGTAAGAGTCAATGGAGATAACAACACCAAATATGAGCCCCCAGAGGATACGGGATGGGTTGCGGAGGATTGCAAGGGACAATAGGAATTGAGAAGACTTACAGCCAGAGGGAACAGGGGATAGACCAGAGAATCACACCATCACCAGGAAAAGGCAGGTCTACATGATTGGGGACTCCTTACTGAGAAGAATAGACAGGCCTGTAACCAGAGTTGATCCAGAGAACAGAAGAGTGTGCTGTCTGCCAGGTGCTAAGATACGGGATGTGGACCTGAGGCTGAAGAGGATCCTAATGGGAGCGGGAAAGAATCCACTGATCATCCTTTATGTGGGAACAAATGATATGGTTAGATTCTCGCTGGAACGTATCAAGGGAGACTATGCCAGACTGGGGAAGACGCTTAAGGAAATCGAGGCTCAGGTGATCTTCAGTGGGATCCTGCCTGTTCCTAGAGAAGGGCAACAAAGATGTGACAAGATTAAAACGATCAACAGATGGCTCAGGCAGTGGTGCTATAAGGAGGGCTTTGGGATGTATGGCCACTGGGAAGCATTCATGGACAGAGGACTGTTCTCTCGGGATGGACTTCAACTGAGTAGGGAGGGGAATAGACTTCTAGGATGGAGGCTGGCACAACTGATTAAGAGAGCTTTAAACTAGGAATTTGGGAGAGATGGTTGGGAGATGTCCAGGTAATTGCCACACTGGATTTTAACACTGAGAGGGAAGAAAACAAAGTAAGAAAGGATACAGCCGTGGGTAGGAGAATGGACATAAGGAAGAAGGGTAGTGTAGATACCAGTCTAATAGGTGATACTGGTGGTAGAATGTCTGTGCCTAATCAGGTAAAGAAGGAGAGAGAAGCCAAACGGCAAAAATTAGGAGGTTTGTACACTAATGCGAGGAGCCTAGGTAACAAAATGGAGGAACTAGAGCTATTAGTGCAGGAAGTGAAACCAGATATTATAGGGATAACAGAAACATGGTGGAATAGAAGTCATGACTGGAGTACAGGTATTGAAGGGTATGTGTTGTTTAGGAAAGAGAGAAACAAAGGCAAAGGTGGTGGAGTAGCATTGTATATCAACGATGAAGTAGACTGTAAAGAAATAAGAAGTGATGGAATGGATAAGACAGTCTGTCTGGGCAAAAATCACATTGGGGAAGAAAGCTACTAGAGCCTCCCCTGGGATACTGCTTGGGGTGTGCTACAGACCGCCGGGATCCGATTTGGATATGGATAGAGACCTCTTTAATGTTTTTAATGAAGTAAATACTAATGGGAATGTGTGATCATGGGAGACTCTAACTTCCCAGATATAGACTGGAGGACAAGAGCTAGTAATAATAATAGGGCTCAGATTTTCCGAGATGCAATAGCTGATGGATTCCTTCACCAAGTAGTTGCTGAAACAATAAGAGGGGATGCCATTTTAGATTGGGTTTTGGTGGGTAGGGAGGACATCACAGAAGAAATGGTTGTAGAGGACAATCTTGGTTAGAGCCATCATTAGCTAATTCAGTTCAAACTAAATGGAAGGATAAACAAAAATAGATCTGTGACTAGGGTTTTTGATTTCAAAAGTGCTAACTTTAAAAAATTAAGGAAATTAGTTAGGGAAGTGGATTGGACTGAAGAACTTGTGGATCTAAACGCGGAGGAGGCCTGGAATTACTTCAAGTCAAGGTTGCAGAAACTATCAGAAGCCTGCATCCCAAGAAAGGGGAAAAAACTCATAGGCAGGAGTTGTAGACTAAGCTGGATGAGCAAGCATCTTAGAGAGGTGATTAAGAAAAAGCAGAAATCCTACAAGGAGTGGAAGATGTGAGGGATCAGCAAGGAAAAATACCTTATTGAGGTCAGAACATGTAGGTATAAAGTGAGAAAGGCCAAAAGCCATGTAGAGTTGGACCTTGCAAAGGAAATTAAAACCAACAGTAAAAGGTTCTATAGCCATATAAATAAGAAGAAAACAAAGAAAGAAGAAGTGGGGACCACTAAACACAGAGGATGTAGTGGAAGTTAAGGATAATCTAGGCATGGCCCAATATCTAAAGAAATACTTTACCTCAGTCTTTAATGAGGAGCTTAGGGATAATGGTAGGATGACAAACGGGAAGGAGGATATGGAGGTAGATCTTACCACATCCAAGGTAGAAGCCAAACTCGACCAGCTTAATGGGACTTGTCATAACTATAAAGGGAAGGGTAACAGCTGTCCTTTGTACAGTACTATAAAATCCCCCCTGGCCAGAGACTCCAAAATCCTTTTCCCTGTAAAGGGTTAAGAAGCTCAGGTAACCTGGCTGGCATCTGACCTAAAGGACCAATAAGGGGACAAGATACTTTCAAATCTTGGGGGGGAAGGTTTTTGTTTGTGTTCTTTGTTTTGGGAGTGTGTTCGTTCTCGGGACTGAGAGGGACCAGACATCAATCCAGGTTCTCCACATCTTTCTAAACAAGTCTCTCCTATTTCAAACTTGTAAGTAAATAGCCAGGCAAGGCGTGTTAGTTTTCCTTTGTTTTCTCAACTTGTAAATGTACCTTTTACTTGAGTGTTTATCTTTGTTTGCTGTACTTTGAACCTGACACTAGAGGGGAGTCCTCTGAGCTCTTTAAGTTTGATTACCCTGTAAGGTTAATTTCCATACTGACTTTACAGAGATGATTTTTACTTTTTTTCTTTAATTAAAAACCTTCTTTTTAAGAACCTGATTGATTTTTCCTTGTTTTAAGATCCAAGGGGTTTGGATCTTGATTCACCAGGAGTTGGTGGGAGGAAGGAGGGGAATGGTTAATTTCTCCTTGTTTTAGATCCAAGGGGATTGGATCTGTGTTCACCAGGAGTTGGTGGGAGGAAGGAGGGGGAATGGTTAATTTCTCCTTGTTTTAAAATCCAAGGGGTTTGGATCTGTATTCACCAGGGAATTGGTGAAGGTTTTTCAAGGCTTCCCAGGGAAGGAAATTAGCCTTGAAATGGTGGCAGCGGAACCAGAGCTAAGCTGGTAGTTAAGCTTAGAAGTTTTCATGCAGGCCCCTACATTTGTACCCTAAAGTTCAAAGTGGGGATACAGCCTTGACAGGACTAAATCGGGGGGCCCAGATAATCTTCATCCAAGAATATTAAAGGAACTGGCACATGAAATTGCAAGCCCATTAGCAAGAATTTTTAATGAAACTGTAAACTCAGGGGTTGTACCGTATGACTGGAGAATTGCTAACATAGTTCCTGTTTTTAATAAAGGGGAAAAAATTGATCTGGGTAACTATAGGCCTGTTAGTTTGTCATCTGTAGTATGCAAGGTCTTGGAAAAATTTTTGAAGGAGAAAGTAGTTAAGGACATTGAGGTTAATGGTAATTGGGACGAAGTACAACATGGTTTTACAAAAGGTAGATTGTGCCAAACCAACCTGATCTCCCTCTTTGAGAAGGTAACAGATGTTTTAAACAAAGGAAATGCAGTGGATCTAATTTACCTCGATTTCAGTAAGGCATTTGATACAATTCCACCTGGGGAATTACTAGCTAAATTGGAAAAGATGGGGATCAATATGAAAACTGAAAGGTGGATAAGGAACTGGTTAAAGGGGAGACTACAACGGGTCTTACTGAAAGGTGAACTGTCAGGCTGGAAGGAGGTTACTAGTGGAGTTCCTCAGGGATCAGTTTTGGGACCAATCTTATTTAATCTTTTTATTACTGACCTTGGCACAAAAAGTGGGAATGTGCTAATAAAGTTTGCGGATGACACAAAGCTGAGAGGTATTGCCAATACAGAGGGGGACCGGGATATCATACAGGAAGATCTGGATGACTTTGTAAACTGGAGTAATATAATAGTAATAGGATGAAATTTAATAGTGAAAAATGCAAGGTCATGCATTTAGGTATTAATAACAAGAATTTTTGTTATAAACTGGGGACGCATCACTTGGAAGTAACAGAGGAGGAGAAGGTCCTTGGAGTACTGGTTATTCATAGGATGACTATGAGCCGCCAATGTGAAAAAAGCAAATGCGGTCTTGGGATGCATCAGGCGAGGTATTTCCAGTAGAGATAAGGAGGTGTTAGTACCGTTATACAAGGCACTGGTGAGATCTCATCTGGAATATTGTGTGCAGTTCTGTTCTCCCATGTTTAAGAAGGATGAATTCAAACTGGAACAGGTACAGAGAAGGGCTACTAGGATGATCCAGGGAATGGAAAACTTGTCTTTTGAAAAGAGACTGAAAGAGCTTGGCTTGTTTAGCCTAACCAAAAGAGGGCTGAGGGGAGATATGATTGCTCTCTATAAATATATCAGAGGGATAAATACCAGGGAGGGAGAGGAATTATTTAAGCTCAGTACCAATGTGGACACAAAAACAAATGGATATAAACTGGCCATCAGGAAGTTTAGACTTGAAATTAGACAAAGGTTTCTAACCATCAGTGGAGTGAAGTTCTGGAATAGCCTTCCAAGGGTATCAATGGAGGCAAAAGACATATCTGGCTTCAAGACTAAGCTTGATAAGTTTATGGAGGGAATGGTATGATTGGATAGTCTAATTGTGTCAATTAATTGATCTTTGACTATTAGCGGTAAATATGCCCAATGGCCTGTGATGGGACACTAAATAGAGTGGGAGCTGAGTTAATACTGAGAATTCTTTCCTGGGTGTCTGGCTGGTGAGTCTTGCCCACATGCTCAGGGTTTAACTGATCGCCATATTTGGGGTCAGGAAGGAATTTTCCTCCAGGACAGATTGGCAGAGGCCCTGGGGTTTTTCCCCTTCCTCTGCAATGTGGGGCACGGGTCACTTGCTGGAGGATTCTCTGCACTTTGAAGTCTTTAAACCATGAGCTGAGGACTTCAATAGCTCAGACATAGGTCCTGGGTTTGTTACAGGAGTGGGTGGGTAAGATTCTGTGACCTGCGTTGTGCAGGAGGTCAGACTAGATGCTCATCATGGTCCCTTCTGACCTTAAAGTCTATAACACCCTGCCAACTATATCGTGCAGAAGCTGGAGTTCCCGGATGACTTGATTCTGACTGGCCAGCCGGAAAAGTTTGTTTGCCTTATTGGAAATGGTGAGCATTGTATGCTTAGCGTGTGCATTCTGTTTTGGTGATTGTTAATAAATAGAGTTAAGGATATTATCATGTAATGCTCTTTCACTGATAAAAGACCCCACAAACCCATAGAGTGTAAGGTTATACCCTGAGCCCTAGGAACGGAGTAAGGGTGGTGCCTAAATTAAGAGGGTTATGCCTTGAGCCCTAGGAACTGGGTAAAGTTGGGTGCCCCTAGAGTGTGCAGGTAACAGGGATAAAGTGAGAGATGCCAAAAGCCAAACAGAGTTGGACCTTATGAAGGCAATTAAAATCAACAGTAAAAAGTTCTATAGCCATATAAATAAAAAGAAAACAATAAAAGAACTGAGACCACTAAGAACTGAGGATGGGATGGAGATTAAAGATAATGTAGGCATGGCCCAACACCTAAACAAATACTTTGCCTCAGTTTTTAATTAGGCTAATGAAGAGCTTAGGGGTAGTGACAGGCTGGCTAATGGAACAAAGGATATGGAGGTAGAAATTACCCCATCTGAGGTGGAAGTGAAACTGAAACAGGTTAATGGGACTAAATTGGGTGGCCCGGATAATCTCCGTCCAAGAATATTAAAGAAACTGGCACATTAAATTGCAAACCCAATAGCAAGGGTTTTTAATGAATCTGTAAACTCAGGGGTCAGGCCTTATGACTGGAGAATTGCTAATATAGTTCCTATTTTTCAGAAAAGGAAAAAAGTGATCCAGGAAACTACAGGCCTGTTGTTTGACCTCAATTGTATGCAAGGTCATTGAACAAATTTGAAAGAGAAAGTAGTTAAAGACATAGAGGACTAACAGTAATTGGGATGAAATACAATATGGTTTTACAAAAGGTAGATCATGCAAGACCAACCTGATCTCCTTCTTTAAGAAGATAACTGATATTTTAGATAAAGGAAATGCAGTAGAACTATTCTACCTACGTTTCAGTAATGCATCTGATACAGTTCCACTTGGAAAATTATTAAACTGGAGAAGATGGGAATGAATATGGTAATAGAAAGGAGGATAAGTAACTGGTTAAAGGGGAGAGTACAATGGGCCATACTGAAAGGTGAACTGTTAGGCTGGAGAGAAGTTACTAGTGGAGTTACTCAGGGATCAGTCTTGGGACCAATCTTATTTAACATTTTTATTACTGACCTTGGCACAAAAAGTGGGCGTGTGCTAATAAAATTTGCAGATGACATAAAGTTGGGAGGTATTGTCAATATGGAGGAGGACCAGAATACAGTAACTCCTCCCTTAAAGTTGTAGTTATGTTCCTGAAAAATGCAACTTTAAGCGAAATGATGTTAAGTGAATCCAATTTCCCTATAAGAATTAATGTAAATGAGGGGGTTAGGTTCCAGGGAAATTTTTTTCACCAGACAAAAGACTACATTTTATATATATACACACACACACACACATTATAGGTTTTAAACAAACAATTTAATACTGGTACACAGTGATGATGATTGTGAAGCTTGGTTGAGATGGAGGAGTCAGAGGGTGGGATATTTCCCAGGGAATGCCTTACTGCTAAATGATGAACTAGCAATTGGCTGAGCCCTCAAGGGTTAACTCTCACACTCTACAAGGCAGCAGGAATGGAGGGAGGGGAGACAGCATCGCAGACAGAGACACACACCGTGTGTGTGAGAGAGATGCGCATTTCCCCTTTAAGTACGCTGACCCTATTCTTAAGTACACTGCTTTGTTAATTAGATCAACTTGCTAAGACCGCAGGTGCTGCCAGCAAGCTCCCTCCATCCTGAGCCCTGTCGTGTCCCCCCACTGCTCTAAGGAAGATGGGTTAAGTGGAGTGCAGGAGCAGGGAGAGGGGGACACCCTGACATTAGCCCCTCTCTTCCTCCCCTCCACCCCCCCCCCGCACAGCAAGCAGGAGTCTCGGGGAGCAGCTCCAAGGCAGAGGGCAGGAGCAGCACATGGCAGTGGGGAGAGGGACAGCTGAACTGCCGGCAATTGATAGCCTGCTAGGCAGCTGCTGCACAGGGAACTTAGGGGAGCGGGGAGCTGATAGGGGGATCTGATGGGGGGCTGTTGGTCCACCCTGGTTCCAAGCCCCATTCCAGCTACCTGCAATGGGCTGCTCTTCCTGCAAGCAATGGACAAAGCAAGCGGCTGCCAAACGACGTTAGAAGGGAGCATTGCACAACTTTAAACGAGCATGTTCCCTAATTGATCAGCAACGTAACAATGAAACAACGTTAACTGGGACGACTTTAAGTGAGGAGTTACTGTATCATACAAGAAGATCTGGATTACCTTGTAAACTGGAGTAATAGAAATGGGATGAAATTTAATAGTGCAAACTGCAAGGTCGTGCATTTAGGGATTAATAACAAGAATTTTTGCTATAAACTCAGGATTTATCAGTTGGACGTAACAAAGGAGGAGAAAGACCTCGGTGAATTGGTTGATCACAGGATGATTATCCGTCAGTGTGATGCAGCCATGAAAAAGGCTAATGCAGTTCTAGAATGCATCAGGCGAGGTATTTCCAGTAAAGACAGGGAAGTGTTAGTACCATTATACAAGACACTGGTATACTAATGCCCTGGCTCATGAAGCCCTATACAGGCGCCCTGGACACTGAAAAGGAACTCTTCAACTACCGGCTGAGCAAGTGCGGAATGGTGGTGGAGTGTGCTTTTGGACGTCTCAAGGGGAGATGGAGAAGCTTACTGACTCGCTCTGATCTCAGCGAAACCAATATCCCCATTGTTATTGCAGCTTGCTGTCTGCTCCACAATCTCTGTGAGAGCAAGGGGAAGACCTTTATGGCAGGGTGGGAGGTTGAGGCAAGTCGCCTGGCTGCTGATTACGCCCAGCCAGACAGCCGTGCAATTAGAAGAGCCCAGCGGGACGCGCTGTGCATACGGGAGGCTTTGAAAGCTAGGTTCCTGAGTGAGCAGGGTAACCTGTGACTATTTAGTTTGTTTACAGAGAATCTGAACCTGCCCCCGTTTCTTTACCCAGTGAATGTTCACTATCCTCTCCAGTTTCATACCCCATTCACCCCGTTCACCCCCTTCCAACCCACGTTTAAAAATAAAATCACTGAAAATTTGTTAATGAACAACGTTTTATTTATTACTGTTTTCACGGTAAAGGGTTGAAACTGGGACACAGACTGTGGTGGGGAGCGGGTGTAGTGTAGTGATGCAAAGGATGCTTCTAAACTCGAGGAATGACAGGCTCCTGCTTCTACAGTGGTCCGCACTGGTGGACTGATTGTTTCAACGGAGCCTGCCACCCCTCCTGTTCTGGACTCTGTGTGTGGGGGCTATGTGACTTTGTGGCAGGGGGAGGATGGTTACAGATCCCCTGCTGCATGGCTCTGTGATCCAGGATAAGGACCACTGCATAAGATCTGTAACCGCCCTCCCCTGCCACAAAGTCACATAGCCCCCCCTCCCCGAGAAAATGAAAACCACCTCCCAGACTGACCAGGGTGCCTAGTGACTGCACTGTGTGTGTGACCTGCTGCTGAACCTGCCCCCGTGTCTGTACCAACCCTCTTCCCCCCCCTTCAAACAGAGTGTCCTCTAAAAAAACATGATGGAAATAGTGATTAACAGAAACATATTTTTTATTAGCAACTAGACAGTTAGGGGATGAAACTGGGATGGGGGCTTGGGTGAGGCAGGAAGGAAAGGACTTCTCAAATTTTGGGGAATGACAGCCTTCTGGTACCAGGGCCGGCTTTAGGAAGTGCGGGGCCCAATTCGAACAGTTTCGACGGGGCCCCAGCAGGGATGACTAAAAAAAAAACCCACTTAAAAAGAACCCTTTCATTTCTTCCATGTATTATTTACTTTCCATGACTATATAAATAATAACAAAATTATATATTAATTAGCTGATTTTCACTTTCATATTAGGAAAATAATTCATGTTTTGATAGTTGTACAACTGATTTTCTTCAATAATGTTTATTTTATTAAAATTTATAAAATATTTCCTTATTAATATAAAATTGTGCCCTCCTCCCCCCCCCCAGCGCCTCCCGGCCCACGGAAACAAACTCTGCTTCCCCAGCGCCGCCCCGCCGAAACAGCTGTGGGCCAAAAAGGAAGAAAAGGAAGGTTTGGGGGTGGGGGGTGACATAGGGTGACCAGATCACAGCAGTAAAATAGGACCCGACCCCTCCCCGCTCGGCCCCACCATCACACCCCTCTTCACCCCCTAGCCCCCCGCTGGCTTGCTGTGACCCTCCTAGTCAGTCGCCCACCCACCACTTGCCTCCTTTCACCTTCTCCCTCCCCTGCCAGAAACCCCCATGCCCACCCCTAGAACCCCTGCTGGCTCACTGCTTGCCTCTTTGCCCACCCGCCGCTTGCCCACCCGCTCGCCCCCCCCAAGTATAAAGCCTCATTCAAAGACCCAGGGGTCACTATGTTACTGCACACAGCAGTCAATCGGTGCAGTTGAAGATAAATCTCTGCATTATGCATTTTTGTATAACTTTTATATGACTTTGTATTGAACCTTGGTAATGTTATAGCTGGCCCCTAAGGTAGTATAATTAAGGTAAAAGAAAAATGTCTTTTTGCTAGAAGTAGAATAAGTTCTTCCCCCACTTTGTAATCAATTGACCTGTTGAATGAATGAGGTGTGAATGAGGAAGGTGTGGAAGGCAGGCACTTCCAGACAGCTGCAACCCTTGGAGAGGGGCTGGGAGCCAGTCAAGGAGAGCTTTGCCCAGGGCTGAATGGGACAGAGTTTGGGTGCAGGCTCCGGGCTGGGGCACGGTGTGGGGTGCAGGATGGGTGGAGGGGTGCAGGCTCTGGGAGGGAGTGTGGAGGGGTGGGTGCAGGCTCTGGGACAGAGTTTGGGGGCTGGAGAGGGGGTGGTGGGTGCTGGGGGGAGGGGACTGCCATCACATGTGGCTTCCTTCCTCCCCTGCTGCCCCTCACCATAGCCTCAGTGGGGGATGGGGCTGCCCCTTGCCCAGTGTTTGCAGGAGTGGTGGCTGGGGGGAAACCCAGTCAAACTCTGGTTTTACTCTTTCTTTCTTTATCTACGATACCCACACAAGGAAATAAAGAAACAAATCAACAGAGCCAGACGTGTACCCAGAAGCCTCCTGCTACAAGACAGGCCCAGAAGAGAAACCAACAGAACTCCACTGGCCATCACCTACAGTCCTCAGCTTAAACCTCTCCAACGCATCATCAGTGATCTACAACCCATCCTGGACAATGATCCCTCACTTTCACAGACCTTGGGAGGCAGGCCAGTCCTCGCCCACAGACAACCTGCCAACCTTAAGCATATTCTCACCAGCAACCACGCACCGCACCATAACAACTCTAACTCAGGAACCATCCCATGCAACAAACCTCGATGCCAACTCTGCCCACATATCTACACCAGCAACACCATCACTGGACCTAACCAGATCAGCTACAACATCACCGGCTCATTCACCTGCACGTCCACTAATGTTATATATGCCATCATATGCCAACAATGCCCCTCTGCTATGTACATTGGCCAAACTGGACAGTCACTACGCAAGAGGATAAATGGACACAAGTCAGATATCAGGAATGGCAATATACAAAAACCTGTAGGAGAACACTTCAACCTCCCTGGCCACACAATAGCAGATGTAAAGGTTGCCATCTTACAGCAAAAAAACTTCAGGACCAGACTCCAGAGAGAAACTGCTGAGCTCCAGTTCATTTGCAAATTTGACACCATCAGATCAGGATTAAACAAAGACTGTGAATGGCTATCCAACTACAGAAACAGTTTCTCCTCCCTTGGTGTTCACACCTCAACTGCTAGCAGAGCACCTCACCCTCCCTGATTGAACTAACCTCGTTATCTCTACACTGATATATACCTGCCTCTAGAGATTTCCATTACTTGCATCTGAAGAAGTGAGGTTCTTACCCACAAAAGCTTATGCTCCCAATACTTCTGTTAGTCTCAAAGGTGCCACAGGACCCTCTGTTGCTTTTTACAGCACTAAGTACCGGCTCGGGGCTTTCTTCCTGGGTTACATGATCCCGAGTTTAGTTTTGAAACAGACACAGGCAGGCACAAACTCACCCTCAAACAGCAACACCACCGAAAACCACAAAACCAACCCAATATTACAAACCTAGGGGGAATCACAGGGTCAAACACTCACCACCGAAGACCCAGCAGCTGCTAAGGTGAGTGAGGTCCACTGCAGAGATTCCTGTCTCCCACCAGACAGAAGCCCCTTCAGCATCTCCTCCAGGTGAGTGCCAGGGGGAGGGGAGGGGAAGGCTGCAAAGCACACGTGCCTTCTCCTCCCCTCCCTCGTCCTGACCTGCAACAGCTGCTGCTGCCTCTGCCTCAGCTCCCTCCGGCCAGCGTCTCTCGCTGCCTAGCAGCAACAGCTGCTGCTTCCGGGAGAGCCACAGAGCTTTGCTTCAGGCAGGGACACTGCCCGATCTGCGCGGGGCCCTCTTAGGGGTGGGGCCCAATTCAGGGGAATCGGTGGAATCGGCCTAAAGCCGGCCCTGTCTGGTACTTGAGCACTCTGCAGGGGTAGAGTAACAGTTTTCACGGGCTCTGAAGCCCCTCCTTCTTGGTACTTTGGGTGAGGGGGGTATGGGACTTTGTGGCGGGGGACGGTGGTTACAGATAGACTGCAGCGGGGCTCTGTCCTCCTGCCTCCGGTCCTGCAGAACATCCACAAGGCGCCGGAGCGTGTCCGTTTGCTCCCTCATTAGTCCAAGCACTGTTTGAGTCACCTGCTGGTCTTCCTGCCGCCACCTCTCCTCCCGTTCGCTGTGTGCTCACTGGTATTGCGACATGTTCTCCCTCCACTGGGTCTGCTGGGTTGCCTTGGCTCAGGAGCAGCCCATAAGTTCTGAGAACATGTCGTCCCGTGTCCTTTTCTTTCTACGCCTAATCTGCACCAGCCTCTGGGAGTCTGATGACCGGGTAGGTCGGGAGACAGTCACAGCTGTGGGATGGGAAAAAGGGAGTGAATTCCTCAGAAAGATAAATTTTTTGGTGAACAAAGAAAATAGTCTTTCTTTGTGAACAAGACCATTCACAGCACCTATCACATGCGCACTCAGGACAAGGTCGAATTTTCGGTCTTCGCATTCAGTCCCTGGGGTCTTGCAGTGCAGATCACACAAGCGGAACAGGACAGAGGAATTTGGGTAGCAGGCTGACATGGTAAGCCGTAGACTTGTGGCAGCTTAAAACTTTAATAACACCACTGCCCTACTTTCACGTTCAAAGCAATGCTCCTAGCGTTGGCCAGTTCCTGCTGCCAGCAATCCAGCAAGCATGAACTGTGCCCCTGTCCCACCCCCTCGCGGCTGTCCCCGGGAAAGATCCCTCTATGCTGCCCCTCTCCCGCCTCCACCGCATGGCTGTAAACCGCTGGTTGCAGTTCTGTAAAGGAACAGGCAAGCAGTCCCAATACTAACATTCCCCTAATTCAAAGCAGGTGACCATGAGTGACATCACTCTGATGAGGATTTCAGACAGCGATAAAGAACACATGCTTCGTGAAAGCCTGCAAAGACCAGGGCCCTATGCTGCCATGCTGTGCAAGGCAATGATACCGGAGTACTTGATGATAGCCTGGCGCGGAAACATTTCATACTACGGAGGACACAACAAGGCCGCTCTCCCAAGGAACCTCATGCAAAGGCTTTCCAATTACCTCCAGGAGAGCTTCATGGAGATGTCCCATGAGGATTTCTGCTCTATCCACGGACATATAGACCAAATTTAACTGTAGCTGCACTGGCATGGACTAAACAGTAGAGCGCCTAGGGCAAACCAATCAAGAGAAACCGGACATTGTTTGATTTTTTTGCAGCAGTTGCACTGCCAAAGACTAAAACTTTAAGTGCCTAGGACAATCTAATCATGAAAAACCCACAGTTAATATTAATGTTCTGTTCAAAATAAATGTTTACATGTTTAAAACACTTACCGGCTGATCCTTCCCCTGATTCTGGGTCCAGGTTAACGCCTGGGGACGGTTGGTAGGGGATCTCTGTGAGGGTGATGAAGAGATCCTGGCTGTCTGGGAAATCAGCGTTGTAAGCGCTGTTGACTGCCTCATCCTCCTCATCTCCTTCCTCATCTTCCCCGTCCACTAGCATCTCAGAGGAAGCGGGAGTGGACAATATCATATCCTCAGAGTCCACGGTCAGTGGTGGGGTAGTAGTGGCGGCTGCACCTAGGATGGAATGCAGTGCCCGTAGAAACGGCATGTCTGGGGCTGGGATCCAGAGCGTCCGTTTGCCTCTTTGGTCTTGTACCCTTGTCTCAGCTCCTTGATTTTCACGTGGCACTGCATTGCATCCCGGCTGTATCCTCTCTCTGTCATGGCTTTTGAGATCTTCTCATAGATCTTTGCATTCCGTCTTTTCGATCGCAGCTCAGAAAGCACGAACTCATCGCCCCACACAGTGATCAGATCCAAGACTTCCCGATCGGTCCCTGCTGGGGCCCTCTTTCTATTCTGAGATTGCATGGCCATCTCTGCTGGAGAGCTCTGCATCGTTGCCAGTGCTGCTGAGCTCGCCACGATGTCCAAACAGGAAATGAGATTCAAACTGCCCAGACAGGAAAAGGAATTCAAATTTTCCCAGGGCTTTTCCTGTGTGGCTGGTCAGAGCATCCGAGCTCGGACTGCTGTCCAGAGCGTCAACAGAGTGGTGCACTGTGGGATAGCTCCCGGAGCTATTAGCGTCGATTTCCATCCACACCTACCCTAATTCGACATGGCCATGTCGAATTTAGCGCTACTCCCCTCGTTGGGGAGGAGTACAGAAATCGAATTTAAGAGACCTCTATGTCGAACTAAATAGCTTTGTTGTGTGGATGGGTGCAGGGTTAATTCGATTTAACGCTGCTAAATTCGACATAACCTCCTAGTGTAGACCAGGCCTTAGATGCAAGTTATCTGGATCTGCTGATTTAAAAATATCTAACTTTAGTAGCTGCTGTGAGATACTAGTGGAATGATAAGACTGTTATCATGATATGCTGAGACTATATCATCTGATTTATTCCCAGATACAGAGGAGAATATTTATTGAATACATCTGCCTTTTCTGCATTATCATTGATCATTCTACCATTGCCATCTAGTAATGGACCAATACCATTCTCAGAATTATTTTAATTGCTAATATATTTTTAAAACATTTTCTTATAGTCCTTAAATCAGCTACCCATAGATTTTGCCTTGTGTCCCTTAGCTTCCCTTATCAATTTTCTACAATTCCTAACATGTAATTTTTATCCATAACTATCATAAGAACATAAGAATTGCCATACTGGGTCAGACCAATAGTCCATCTCGCCCAGTATCCTGTTTTCCAACAATGGCCAATGCCAGGTGCTTCAGATGAAATGAACAGAACAGGCAATCATGGAGTGATCCATCTCCTGTCGTCCATTCCCAGGTTCTGGCAAACAGAGGCTAGGGACATCCTCCCTGCCCATCCTGGCTAATAGCCATTGATGGACCAATTCTCCATGAATTCATCTAGGTCTTTTTAAAACCCTGTTATAGTCTTGGCCTTTACAACCTCCTCTGGTAAAGAGTTCCACAGGTTGACTGTACATTGTGTGAAGAAATACTTCCTTTTGTTTGTTTAAATAACACTTCCTTATTTACTTTCTCCATACCAATAATGATTTTTTAGACCTCTATCATATTCCCCCTTAGTCGTCTCTTTCCCATGTTGAATAGTCCCAGTCTTATTAATCTCTCCTCATCTGAAACTTCCCCTTTCTTTAATTTTTTATATTATTTTTATAGCTGTTTTCACTTCCCTGTAAACCAGTAGGTTTATAACCAGCTCTGCCTTCTTTCTAGATTGTGGGATTGTGGATTTTGGGGCATCTAATAAAGTGTTCTTAAACGATTCCCAGCACCACCACTGAGCTCTGCTATGGGGTCCACTCTCACATCATAAATCTCTGATCAGAGATGAATCCACATGGTGCCATAGAGGGGGAGATGAGCTGCAGGGGCCATGTCCTGGGTCTGGGGGTGGCTGAATGGAACGTGCTCAGCTGTCCACCCCACCTCATACACAGCTGATCCGGCAGGTCCTTCTTACCCCCAGTATGGTGTGGGCGGCTGCTGCTGCACTGGCAGCAGGCCTGGCCTGGGAACAGTCAATGATTGTGTCAGGCTGAAAAACTTCCCTGGAGAACTCAAGAGAGAGACAGGACATGGTGAGTTTAACACTCTCTGGCCTGGCCTACACTAGAGACTTACTAAGGGGTGGTGAAAAATTTTAACCTTCTCGTGGAGGTGGATTAACTACGCCAATGGCATAAAAGCGTCTTCACTAAAGCACTACAGTGGCACAATGCAGCATTATAAGTGTAGACTTCATTCCGTCTCAGTCAAACCTGAATGGAAATACATGGGACAAAGAACAGGCACTTCTCTAGCCTGAGTGGAATTCCCCTGCAAATATCAAAGACCGGCTACTGACAGTGGCAGTCAGAAGGCTTTTAAAATTAAAAATTAAGTCACAGGACTCTTTTAGAATGGAAGGTATCAAGTAATCTAACTGATAAGGGCCTGTCATGTTATTGATTTAAACCGGGACCATATAGATCAGGGGTCGGCAACGTTCGGCACGCGGCTCGCCAGGGTAAGCACCCTGGCAGGGCGGGCCAGTTTTATTTACCTGCTGACGCGGCAGGTTCGGCCGATCGCGGCCCCCACTGGCCGCGGATCACCGTCCCGGGCCAATGGGGGCGGCGAGAAGCCGTGGCCAGCACATCGCTCGCCCGCGCCACTTCTCGCCACCCCCTTTGGCCCGGGACGGTGAACCGCGGCCAGTGGGGGCCGCGATCGGCCGAACCTGCCGCGTCAGCAGGTAAATAAAACTGGCCCGGCCCCGCCAGGGTGCTTACCCTGGCGAGCCGCGTGCCGAACGTTGCCAACCCCTGATATAGAACATGGTTGCAATCAAAGTCCTGTAGTGGCACCAAATCTTGTATAAAGGGGGTCAAATGAGGTGTCTAAGAAAAGGTTATAGTTTGCTGGTTATGATTATGTTGTCTATATGTGTGTATCAATTTTGTAGTTGAAGTTATGAATATTAGCTCTATACTGTCTGTATTTCAAACTTACGCTATGCTTCTGGGAAACTTCCCAGACAAGTTGGTGTTAGCTCTTCCTAGTCTGCTTGATGGCCCATTAAGGACCATCAGCTATACAATTGACCCATTGAGAGAAGGCAAATGTGCCTTGAAACTCAGCAAAGTATGCAGGGACTGGCCCATGTGACTCCAGACTCATTTTGCTGTAATTTTCCACAGTAAGGTCAAAGAGGTGTTCTTGCACCTGTAAAAGACTATAAAAGGCTGATGCCTCTCCTCCAGCTTGCCTTCAGTCCTGCTTCTTACCTCTGGAGGGACTTTGCTACAAACTGAAGCTCTGAACAAAGAACTGAGGATCCATTCCAGCTGGGGATGTACTCCAGAGACTTGATTTGAACCTGCACTTTATTCAACCACTGCTACAAGCCTGAACCACGAACTTTGCAATTACTGTATGTAATTGATTCCGTCTAACCAATTCTATCTCTCATCTCTATCTTTTTCCTTTTATGAATAAACCTTTAGATTTTAGATTCTAAAGGGTTGGCAACAGCGTGATTTGTGGGTAAGATCTAATTTGTATATTGACCTGGGTCTGGGGCTTGGTCCTTTGGGATCAGGAGAACCTTTTTTCTTTTACTGGGGTATTGGTTTTCATAACCATTTGTCCCCATAACGAGTGGCATTGGTGGTGATACTGGGAAACTGGAGCGTCTAAGGGAATTACTTGTGTGACTTGTGGTTAGCCAGTGGGGTGAGACCAAAGTCTTCACTGTCTGGCTGGTTTGGTTTGCCTTAGAGGTGGAAAAACCCCAGCCTTGGGCTGTAACTGCCCTGTTGAAGCAATTTGTCCTGAATTGGCACTCTCAGTTGGGTACCGCCAGAACCGAATCGTTACAGGGCCTCTACTAGCTCTTCCTATAATCTGTTTTCTTATAGCTGTTGGTTTGTTTCTGGGTGTGCTTATGCTGTGCTAGGAGATCTCCAAACAGAGAAGAAGGAGCAGTCTTTGCCCCAAGAAGCTCCCTACCTCAGGCAGACAGACAGGGGAACATGCAGAGTTTAGTGAGGTGTGCAAAAACAAACTTTTTTCTTTTTTCCTACATAAATAGATCAAGTTGAGTCACTGTAGAGAACCCAGCAGAAGTGGGTCTTTGGGAAGGACTCACATATGCACAGAGTAGGGACTGCGGATGAGCTCAGGGAGCAGAACCAGGCCCAGGGGGCCACATGGAGGACAGCGCAGAGGTGTTTTGTATGGATGAGGCTGGGGAGGAAGGTGACACTCCTTGCCCACGGTGGAGAAGCAAGGAGGGGCAGGGTTATGCAGCTCTGGGAAGGCATCAGTGAGATGCTCGGATTGATGGGACAATGGGAGGGGAAGCTAGTGGAGGGGACAAAAGAGAAAATGGACATGATTGACATGTGGAGAAATAAAATTTTGCTGCATCATTTTGTATGGACTAGAGGAGGAGAAGCTAGTGAAGGGATTTGAAGAGGCAACAGACTTTATTGATAGTTTTCAGAATCGAGAGAGATAAATAGTAGTGTCCCCCAGGAGTCTGTATTGGCACCAGTGCTGTTCAACATAATCATAAATGATCTGGAAAAAGGGTTAAACAGTGAGGTGGCAAAATTTGCAGACAATACAAAACTACTCAAGATAGTTAAGTCCAAAGCGGAGTACGAAGAGTTACAAAAGAATCTCACTAAACTGGGTGACTGGGTAACAAAATGGCAGATGAAATTCAATGTTGATAAATGCAAAGTAATCCACATTGGAAATCATAATCCCAACTATATATATAAAATGATGGGGTCTAAATTAGCTGTTACCACTCAAGAGATCTTGGAGTCACTATGGATGGTTTTTGAAAACATCCACATGAAGTGCAGTGACAGTCAAAAATGCTAACAGAATGTTGGGAATCATTGGAAAGGGATAAGATAAAAGATATCACATTGCCAATATATAAATCCATGGAACGCCCACAGCTTAATATTGAGTGCAGATGTGGTCGCCTCATCTCAAAAAAATATATATTAATAGAAATGGATAAGGTACAGAAAAGGGCAACAAAAATTATTAGGGATATGGAACAGCTTCTGTATGGCTCGGAGAGGTTAAAAAGACTTGGACTGGTCAGCTTGGAAAACAGAAAACTAAGGAGGGATAAGATTGAGGTCTATAAAATCATGATTGGTGTGGAGAAAGTGAATAAGGAAGTGTTATTTACTCTTCTCATAATACAAAAAACAGAGGTCACCCGATTAAATTTATAGGCAACAGATTTAAAACAAACAAAAGGAAGTAGTTCTACACAGCAATTCTACAGCGAACCATTATCCTATGGAATTCATTGATAGGGGATGCTGTGAAGGCAATGAGTTCCACAAAAAGTATAACGGGATTCAAAAAAGAACTAGATACTGGGCCATATGGACCATTGATCTGACCCAATAAGTAGCCATCTTACAGCAAAAAAAACTTCAGGACCAGACTCCAAAGAGAAACTGCTGAGCTCCAGTTCATTTGCAAATTTGACACCATCAGATCAGGCTTGAACAAAGACCGTGAATGGCTATCCAACTACAGAAGCAGTTTCTCCTCCCTTGGTGTTCACACCTCAACTGCTAGCAGAGCACCGCACCCTCCCTGATTGAACTAACCTCGTTATCTCCATACTGATTTATACCTGCCTCTGGAAATTTCTATTACTTGCATCTGAAGAAGTGAGGTTCTTACCCACGAAAGCTTATGCTCCCAATACTTCTGTTAGTCTTAAAGGTGCCACAGGACCCTCTGTTGCTTTTTACAGATTCAGACTAACATGGCTACCCCTCTGATACTATGAAGAGGTTGTGATTTGCTGGTTATGATTATGCTATCTGTATCTGTGTATCATTTTTGTATTTGAAGTTATGTATGTGGGCTATGTACTTCTATCTCAAATGTATTTGATTCCAAGTAGCCTCAATGAAGCATTTGGTCAGCTTCTTGAGAAAGGACTATTCTCAATGAGTGCCCAATCAAGAAACACTTAACTGACAATGGACTTTGGGAGAAGCCAATCCACCTCTGAGCTTTCCTGGAAACATTCAAACTAACATGTAAACAATGGCGTCGGCCTGTAAAGAACTGAGTCATGCATGGACATGTGACTTGCCCATGTGACTCTGAATTCCATCTTGCTGCTATGATCTTCCACAGGGCAGAGGATATAAAAGGCCCTGAAAACCCCTCCATTTTGTCTTCAATCCAGCTTCTGACCTCTGGAAGGATTCTGCTACAAACTGAAGCTCTGAACAAAGGACTGAATGACCCATCCCAGCTGTGGATATACTCCAGAGACTTGATTTGAACCTTCACTTTATTCCACCACTGCTACAAGCCTGAACCAAGAACTTTGCAATTACTGTATGTAATTGATTCCATTTAACCAATTTTAGCTCTCATCTCTATCTTTTTCCTTTTATGAATAAACCTTTAGATTTTAGATTCTAAAGAATTGGCAACAGCGTGATTTGTGGGTAAGATCTGATTTGTATATTGATCTGAGTCTGGGGCTTGGTTCTTTGGGATCGGGAGAACCTTTTTCTTTTACTGGGGTATTGGTTTTCATAACCATTTGTCCCCATAACTAGTGGCACTGGTGGTGATATTGAGAAACTGGAGTGTCTAAGGATATGTCTACACTACGAAATTAGGTCGAATTTATAGAAGCCGGTTTTATAGATATCAGTTTTATACAGTGGATTGTGTGTGTCCCCACATAAAATGCTCTAAGTGCATGAAGCCGGCGGACCGCGCCCACAGTACCGAGGCTAGCGTCGACTTCCAGAGAGTTGCCCTGTGGGTAGCTATCCCACAGTTCCCGCAGTCTCCGCCGCCCATTGGAATTCTGGGTTGAGATCCCAATGCCTGATGATGCAAAACAGTGTTGCGGGGGGTTCTGGGTACATGCCGTCAAGTCCCTCCCCCTCCATCAGAGCAACGGCAGACAATCGTTTCGCACCTTTTTATCTGGGTTACCTGTGCAGACAACATACCACGCCAAGCATGGAGCCCGCTCAGCTCACCCTCACCATATGTCATCTGGGTGCCAGCAGATGTGGTACTGCATTGCTATACAGCAGCAGCTAATTGCCTTATGGCAGTAGACGGTGCAGTATGACTGTCAAGTATCAGAGGGGTAGCCGTGTTAGTCTGAATCTGTAAAAAGCAACAGAGGATCCTGTGGCACCTTTGAGACTAACAGAAATTAGTATGACTGGTAGCCTTCATCGGCTATCTGGGTGCTGGCAGACGTTGGGCTGCATTGCTACACAGCAGCAGCCCCTTGCCTTTTGGCAGTAGATCCGTCGTCGTCGTACTCCAGTTCAATCATAGGCACCTGGGCAGACATGCTTTGTCTCCTGGAGACTCAGTCCTGCCAGCAGTCCTATTGAACCGTCTTGACGATGATGGCTAGCAGTCGTACTACAGTATCTTCTGCCAAGCACCCAGAAGATGCTGAGGGCTATCAGTCATGCTACACCGTCTGCTGCCAGCTTAAGATGTAAAAAATGTATGTATTCATTTGCTTCCCCCTTCCTCCGTGAAATCAACGCTGTTAAACCCAGGGTTTTGAGTTCAATCTTTGGGGGGGCCATTCTGTGCATCAGGGAGAAACAACAGTTGTTTGTGTTTCTCCCTGATGCACAGCCATCTTTGTTGATTTTAATTCCCTGTACCTGTACGCCATGTTGTCAGTCACCCCTCCCTCCCTCCATCATTTTCGCGCCTTTTTTCAGACCAGACGCCATAGTACTGGGATCATGGAGCCCGCTCAGATCACCGCGGCAATTATGAGCACTATGAACACCACGCACATTGTCCTGGAGTATATGCAGAGCCAGGACATGCCAAAGCAAAACCAGGACCAGCCGATGAGGCGATTGCAACGCAGCGACGAGAGTGATGAGGAAATTGACATGGACACAGCCCTCACACAAGGTACGGGCCCCAGCAATGTGCAAATCATGGTGTTACTGGGGCAGGTTCATGCCGTGGAACGCCGATTCTGGGCCCAGGAAACAAGCACAGACTGGTGGGACTGCATCGTGTTGCAGGTCTGGGATGATTCCCAGTGGCTGCGAAACTTTCACATGCATAAGGGCACTTTCATGGAACTTTGTGACTTGCTTTCCCCTGCCCTGAAGCACCAGAATACCAGGATGAGAGCAGCCCTCACAGTTGAGAAGCGAGTGGCGATAACCCTGTGGAAGCTTGCAACGCCAGACAGCTACCGGCCAGTCGGGAATCAATTTGGAGTGGGCAAATCTACTGTGGGGGCTGCTGTGATCCAAGTAGCCAGGGCAATCAAAGACCTGCTAATATCAAGGGTAGTAACTCTGGGAAACGTGCAGGTCATAGTGGATGGCTTTGCTGCAATGGGATTCCCAAACTGTGGTGGGGCGATAGACGGAACCCATATCCCTATCTTGGCACCGGAGCACCAAGCCACCGAGTACATAAACTGCAAGGGATACTTTTCAATGCTGCTACAAGCCCTGGTGGATCACAAGGGACATTTCACCAACATCAACGTGGGATGGCCGGGAAAGATACATGATGCTCGTGTCTTCAGGCACTCTGGTCTGTTTCGAAAGCTGGAGGAAGGGACTTTCATCCCAGACCAGAAAATAACCGTTGGGGATGTTGAAATGCCTATCATGATCCTTGGGGACCCAGCCTACCCCTTAATGCCATGGCTCATGAAGCCATACACAGGCAGCCTGGACAGTAGTCAGGACCTGTTCAACTACAGGCTGAGCAAGTGCCAAATGGTGGTGGAATGTGCATTTTGACGTTTAAAAGCGCACTTGCGCAGCTTATTGACTTGCTCAGACCTCAGCGAAAAGAATATCCCCATTGTTATTGCTGCTTGCTGTGCACTCCACAATATCTGTGAGAGTAAGGGGGAGACATTTATGGCGGGGTGGGAGGTTGAGGCAAATCGCCTGGCCGCTGATTATGCGCAGCCAGACACGAGGGCGATTATGTAAGCGGGGGAATGGTCCCGCTATTGTGAGGAACTTTCCTGNGTCAGTCTCAGGCTCCTGATTTGCCATCGACCCTTCCCCTTTTAGTGCTGGGAGCTAGCAACCAAAACACCCCACTGAATGTTAGTAAGGGGGCAACAGTCCCCTTACAGTTAGAAGAGCACAGCAGGGCATGGTGCGCATCAGAGAAGTTTTGAAAACCAGTTTTGTGAATGGCCAGGCTATGGTGTGAAACTTCTGTTTGTTTCTCCTTGATGAACCCTCCACCCCCCCCCACCTGGTTCACTCTACTTCCCTGTAAACCAACCACCCCACCCTCCCCTCCCCCCTTCGAGCACCACTTGCAGAGGCAATAAAGTCATTGTTACTTCACATTCATGCATTCTTTATTAATTCATCACACAACTAGGGGGATAATTGCCAAGGTAGCCCGAGAGGGGTGGGGGAGGAGGGAAGGAAAAGGACATACTTCAGTTTAAAACTTTAAAACTTTAACACTTATTGAAGGCCAGCCTTCCGATGTTTGGGCAATCATCTGGGGTGGAGTGACTGGGTGGTCGGAGGCCCCCCCCACCGTGTTCTTGGGCGTCTGGGTGAGGAGGCAATGGGTCTTGGGGAGGAGGGCTGTTGGTTACACAGGGGCTGTAGCGGCAGTCTCTGCTCCTGCTGCCTTTCCTGCAGCTCAACCATACCCCATTTCAACCAGGTGACCATGAATGATATCACTCTCCTGAGGATAAAAAAGAGAGATAAGGAATGGATGTTGCCTGCATGCCAGCAAACACCGGGACCATACACTGCCATGCTTTGTTATGCAATGATTCCAGACTATGTGCTACTGGCCTGGCGTGGTAAAGTGTCCTACCATGGCGGAGGGGATAAGGCAGCCCTCCCCAGAAACCTTTTGCAAATGCTTTGGGAGTACATCAAGGAGAGCTTTCTGGAGATGTCCCTGGAGGATTTCCGCTCCATCCCCATACAAGTTAACAGACTTTTCCAGTAGCTGTACTGGCCGCGATTGCCAGGGCAAATTAATCATTAATCATTAAACACGCTTGCTTTTAAACCATGTGTGATATTTATAAAGATACACTCACCAGAGGTCCCTCGTGTGCCCTCAGGGTCTGGGAGCATGCCTTGGGTTAGTTCGGGGGTTACTGGTTCCAAGTCCAGGGTGATAAACATATCCTGGCTGTTGGGGAAACCGGTTTCTCCGCTTCCTTGCTGTGAGCTATCTTCATTGTCTTCATCATCATCATCATCTTCCTTGTACCCTGAACCTGCTTCCCTGTTGCGTGTTTCTCCATTGACGGAGTCAAAGCACACGGTTGGGGTAGTGGTGGCTGCACCCCCTAGAATGGCATGCAGCTCCACGTAGAAGCGGCATGTTTGTGGCTCTGCCCCAGACCTTCCGTTTGCCTCTCTGGCTTTGTGATAGGCTTGCCTTAGCTTCTGAATTTTCATGCGGCACTGTTGTGCGACCCTGTTATGGCCTCTGTCCTTCATGGCCTTTGAGACCTTTTCTAATATTTTGCCATTTCATTTACTGCTACGGAGTTCAGCTAGCACTGATTCATCTCCCCATATGGTGAGCAGATCCAGTACCTCCCGTTCTGTCCATGCTGGAGCTCTTTTGCGATCCTGGGACTCCATCATGGTTACCTGTGCTGATGAGCTCTGCGTGGTCACCTGTGCTCTTCACGCTGGGCAAACAGGAAATGAAATTCAAAAGTTTGCGGTGCTTTTCCTGTCTACCTGGTCAGTGCATCTGAGTTGAGAGTGCTGTCCACAGCGGTCACAATGAAGCACTGTGGGATAGCTCCCGGAGGCCAATAATATTGAATTCCGTCCACACTATGCCAAATCCAACCCGCAAAGGCTGATTTTAGCACTAATCCCCTCGTCGGAGGTGGAGTAAAGAAACTGCTTTAAGGGGCCCTTTAAGTCGAAAGAAAGGGCTTCGTCGTGTGGACGTGTCCAGGCTTAATTCGATTTAACCCTGCTAAAGTCGACCTAAACTCGTAGTGTAGACCAGGGCTCAGAGAATTGCTTGTATGACTTCTGGATAGCCAGTGGGGTAAAACCGAAGTCTTCTCTGTTTGGCTGGTTTGGTTTGCCTTGGTGTGCAGAAGAACCCCAGCCTTGGGCTGTAACTGCTCTGCTCTAAGCAATTTGTTCTGAATTGATACTCTCAGAAGTGTCCCACCAAGGGCAGCATCATTACACCCCAGCTTGTGAGGGGGGCACAGGCCCTGCCACTGGGGAAGCACAGCAGCCTCCCCAGTATACTGCCTGCAATGGATTTCTGTGACCCCTTATATCCCATGTTCACTACTTTTATATGGTTATAATATATTTTGTATAAAGTACGCCTGGTGACATATCTTTTGAAAACTCATAATCTGCTGAATATTATTATCCTGTTTAAATATGTGTAACAGCACTGCATGTAAGTACGATTGAGTTCCTGGGGGTTGGTAGGTGCAAGCCTGCCCTTTACTAAAGGCCCCTCTCCCAGCCTAATGGGGGAGCCACTGAACCAAGGACTCAAGTAATTTTAAGGGACAACAAATGAGTAAACAGGGACAGGAGTGAGGTCATAGGGCCAAAGGCAAGGAGCCAGAGGGGGACACCAAGCAGAGAACTCCAGACAGTGCCCACTGCTCTTTGAAGGTGTCCAGAGAGCCAGCTGATGCAGCCCAGAGGAACTCTGCCCAGATACATGAATGGAAGGAGGAGTGGAAATAGGGCCTACAGTCGCAAAGCATCTCCCCATCCAGCATCCTCTTCCTGGTATAGTGGATGGCCACCTTGGCCAGCGCCAGGAAGGGGTGGATGAGGATTTCTCACGACTTCATGGGGCCATGGATGCAGTGTGAAAATATCAGCAGGTGTGGGGAAAAGTGCAGCCAGAACCTGAGGAGAAGGTCCTGGAGGAGCCGGAAAAGGGGCTGCAACCTGGTGCATTTGAACTGTGCCAAGTACACACCTGTGCTCATGGCTCCATGAAGGTGCCACCAAATGATATCCCTCCACAGACGGTAGGAGGCCTGCCACTTGGTATTGCAAAAGGAACGAGGGTGAGGAAGTGAAAGATAAGGAACAGGAGTGTATACATGTGTGTCCTACGCATGGTTCAAAAATGAACTGGCTCCAGGTCATGCAGCCCACTAGGTTGCACATAAGGGGCAGCCAGGGGAGCTCGTGGGTCAAGGGCCTGATGACAAGATCTGGAGGACCAGTGGTGAGGGGCAGGCGGGGAGCACCTTCCCACAGGACACGCTCAAGGAAAGCCCAAGAAGTGGGTGGTAAAGCCGCACTCACCTCCAGGAGTATGCACCAAGGGAAACGAGGGGTGGAGAGCCCCATGCACCAGCCAAACACCAGGGGATCAATCCAGTCCCCCCCCGATTCATAGTCCAGGAGGTCTATGATCCTGGTGGTACCTGCCAGGACCAACCTCCAGTGCACCGAGGGGGACTCTGCCACCTGCACACCAAGCTGGGGATTGTGTAGCAAGGGGTCCGCAAGGAGATCTACTCCCTAGGCAACCACCATGGACCTGGTCACTGAGACCAGATTCCAGGTCCGGAGGAGGTTCTGGTAAAAGACCAGCTGCCCAAATAGGTTCTCGCGGAAGACCCCTAGGATGGAGATAAGAGCTGCTGGTCATATCGGAGCCTTCAGAGTGCAGCAGGGAGAGGGGCGTATTGACCTGGGAAGGTTGCAGGGCAGTTTGGCTGGGACTGTCCACACTGGGGATGGGAGACTTTCCTTCAGGCCAGATACCTGAGCATGTAACATGAGAACCAGGAGGGGGGTTGGAGGCCAGGTGACACCTTTGCCCGGGAAATGGACAAAGGCTGGGGGAGGAGCCGGGGGGAGACTGGGCGAGACAGCTGGAGGGAGTTTCAGTTTGGAGCTGGCTGGGAAAATGGAGGGGAGCCCAGATGGGGCTCTGGCCTCCCTGGGGGCCCCCAAGATGGACCTGACTGAGGGGGTCCTGTTTTCTGTACCTGCAAGACCTGTCTTGGACTGTGTTCCTGTCATCTAAATAAACCTTCTGTTTTACTGGCTGGCTGAGAGTCATAGTGAATTGCAGCAAGGGGGGTGCAGGGCCTTGTCTCCCCCACACTCTGTGACAACTGGTGGCAGTCGTGGGATCTGGCGCTTCCTGCAGTAAGTGACTGGGGAGCAGTAAAACGAAGAGGGATTGACGGGGACCAGGCATGCTGAAGGCGCAGAGAGAGACAGTTTCAGGGGGGTGATTAACCCCTCGGAGTGTGTAACCAGATAGAAGGACTTTTGAAGTAACAGGGTCCCCCTGGGGATTGCAGCTCCCCCAGGGGCGGAGGAGTCTGCAGCTCGACCCTGGCAAAGAGTTGGTGACCCCAAGAAGGGCTGGCACACTGGGGGCTCTTCTTGGAAACCGTGGGAAGCTGAGAGCACAGGCCTGTGAGTGGCCAGCAGGAAGATGTATGCTAAACGCCGTAAGAGCAACCTGGTGGAGCTGTGCAGGCAGAGGGGGCTGTGCATTGGGAGGTCCACCAAAGAACAGCTAATTGCCCAGTTGGAGGAGAAGGATCTCTTGGATGAACCGATCCCCCTCCCTGAGGGAAGCTGCCTGGCAGACGCAGCGGGGCCTGACCTGGCTTGGAGGGGTCAGACTGCTGCCGAGGACATCCCAAGACCCTATCTATGCCTAGGGGAGGGGTTGGGGGAAGCCCAGCGAATACCGAGGGCACCCTGACCCCGGCAGCCAGCAGGGGATCCTCCCGGTAGAACTCCCCATCCCTGGAGAGGAGGCAGCTGGAATGGGAGAGGGAGATGAAATTGAGGGAGCTTGAGGATCGCGAAAAGCAGTGGCAACATGAGGAGAAGCAGTGGCAGCATGAGGAGAAACAGCATCAGCATGAGCTGGAGCTGGACAGGCTGAGGAGCAGTGGAGCCCCGGCTGCGGTGAATGAGAGGGGACCCAAGACTGCAAGGAGCTTTGATAAGTGCTTCCTGGCCCAGCGTAAGGAGGGGGAGGACATAGATAGCTTCCTGACGGCCTTTGAAAATGCCTGCGAGACGCACAGGATTGAGCCTGCAGACAGGCTCCAGTTTCTCACCCTCTTACTGGACTCCAAAGGCGTGGAGGTATACAGCCGAATGAAAGGGGCGGAGGCAGGGGACTACAAACTGTCCAAAAAGGCCCTGCTCCGTGAGTTTGGGCTGACTCCCAAGATGTACCGGAAAAGGTTCCGGAGTCAGCATAAAACCCAGGGCCGGTGCAACCCATTAGGCGACCTAGGCAGTCACCTAGGGCGCTAACATTTGGGGGGTGGCGGCCGGAACTTCAGCTGCTCCGGTCGTCATCGGTATTTCAGGGGCAGGACCTTCCGCCGCCTCTGTCGGGGGTGGCATTACGGAGGCGGGACCTTCTGCCGCCTCTGTGGGGGGCGGTATTTCAGGGGCGGGACCTTCCGTCGCCTAGGGCGGCGAAAAAGCTGGCAGCGCTCCTGATAAAACCCCTGAGGTCACATACCTACAACTGGACAACTGGATGCAGGGATATGCCTGCAAGTGGGCAGCAGGGGCCCAAGCTAAAGAGGACCTGCTTGACCTAATCGTACTGGAGCAACTGTATGAACAGTGCCTATCCAACCTGAGGCTATGGTTGGTGGACAAAAAGCCAGAGGACCCGCAGCACGCAGGCCAGCTGGCCGACGAGTTTGTGAACAGTCGGTCGGGGGTGGCAGGGAGGAGTCCCAAAGGAGCAGGTCCGCCATGATGCAGGGAGAGAGTCACCCTGGGACCTCCCAAAGGCAATATCTGGCGTCAGGACCAACCGACCGGCTCGAGGGGACCAACGGGACATGAGCTGTTTTTACTGTGGCCAGAGAGGCCACATACAGACCCAGTGCCCCAAGCTCAGGGACAGACTGAGCAGACCGAACCCACATAGGGTTAACTGGGTAGGGACCCAGCTGGATGAGGGGCAGGTTGCCCAGGCAAGGGGGGCTGACAGCTTCCCAGCTGCTCAGGAGGGAGGAGTGCCCCAGGCCAGCTTTTCTGGGAGGCTGGATGCTTCGGACTCAAGGTTCTCCATGTACAGGGTGGGCCCAGGGCAGTCCCTGCGGAGCGAGTGCCTTGTTCCCCTGGAGGTGGATAGAAGGAAGGTCAATGGATACTGGGATATGGACATGGAGGTGACGCTGGCCCGGCCCGAGGTGGTGGCCCGAGATCGGGTGATGCCCAACACCTTCGTGACCCTGATGGGGGTGGGCAGAACCCCATTCAAAGTGCCCGTGGCGAGGGTACATCTGAAATGGGGGGCCAAGGAGGGCCCCAAGGATGTGGGGGTGCACCCCCATTTGCCCACTGAGGTCTTAATGGGAGGGGGGAACCTGGAGGACTGGCCAAGCAACCCCCGGAACACCCTGGTCGTGACCCATAGCCAGAGCTGGCGAGGGGCCCTACACCCTGACCTCAGGAAGGGTATCTTGCCAGAGGCGCAGGACCCTGACCCCGTGGGGAGGGAGTGCCCAGGAACAAGGTTTAGGGAGGCTGCGGCTTCAGACCCAGCCGGCAAGAGAGAACAGGTCCCCGTCCCTGTCCCAGCCTCTGAGTTCCAGGCCGAGTTGTGGAAAGATCCCTCCTTGTGGAAGATAAGGGACCTGGCCGACCTCAGTACGGTACAGTCTATGGGGAGAGGTGACTGGAAAAGGTTCCTGTGGGAGAAGGGATTCCTGCACCAAGAATGGACTCCCCCAGGGGAAATGGAGTCATGGGTGATCAGGAGGCAGCTGGTGGTGCCCCGGAAGTATTGCCACCAGCTGCTGTACCTGGCCCATGACATCCCCTGCTCAGGACACCAGGGAATCTGGCGCACTAGGCAGAGGCTGCTACAGAACTTTTACTGGCCTGGAGTCTTTATTACAGTCTGACAGTACTGCCGATCCTGTCACCCCTGTCAGAAGGTGGGGAAGGCCCAGGACAAGGGGGAAACAGCTCTAAGACCCCTTACCCATCATAGAAAAGCCTTTCCAGAGGGTGACCAAGGACAACAGGGGGCTCTTAACCAAGAGAAGCTGAATCGCCGCCCGCCAAACTGAAGTGCTAGGAAAAGACCCAATCCCAGTTTAAACCTCAGGGGTATTGGGGTGGAAAGGGCACAGGCTGCATAAACCTTCCCACATGCGGACTACGAGTGCCATCGAGCAACCCTGACCTAAAGGGGGGGCGTGAAACTGGAAGGGCCTGGGGTAACTCCCACTAAGGAAGGGGAGGGATGCTAGGGCGTCCATGGGAATGTGGGTAGGTTTGAACTTCCCCAGGTCACTGGCTAAAGTGACCCTGCTCAGTTTGGTCTCAAAGGGGGGAGAGATGTGATGAACTGGGAATGTTCTTAATGTTTTCTTTGAATACTGTGTGGGTGCCTGTGATGCAGCAGGGCGAGGGGAGTATTGACCTGGGAAGGTTGCAGGGCAATTTGGCTGGGACTGTCTGCATTGGAGGCCAGATACCTGAGCAGGTAACATGAGAACCAGGAAGGGGGTTGGAGGCCAGGTGACACCTTTGCCCTGGAAATGGACAAAGGCTGGGGGAGGAGCTGGGGGGAGACTGGGCGAGACAGCTGGAGGGAGTTTCAGTTTGGAGCTGGCTGGGAAAATGGAGGGGAGCCCAGATGGGGCTCTGGCCTCCCTGGGGGCCCCCAAGATGGACCTGACTGAGGGGGTCCTGTTGTCTGTACCTGCAAGACCTGTCTTGGACCGTGTTCCTGTTGTCTAAATAAACCTTCTGTTTTACTGGCTGGCTGAGAGTCATGGTGAATCGCAGGAAGAGGGGTGCAGGGCCTTCTCTTCCCCACACTTCGTGACAGGAATACAGTCCAAAACAGAGCTTGTAGGCAGGGCCATCCTTGCCCATACACAAAGCACGCAGCTGTGCAGAGCACCAGGAAATTTGGGACACCAGATTTCCTGGTGCCCCGCGCAGCTGCGTGCTGCTCCAGCCCCTGCTCCGGCTCTTCCCTAGGGCCCTTCCCCCTGCTCCGCCCTGCCCCGCCTCTTTCCGCCCCTGCTCCACCCCAGCCCGGCTCCCACTGCCCGCTCTGCAGCAGGGCCGGGCCTGCAGTCACCGGTGGCGGGAAGTGCAGCGACCCAGACCCAGCCATGCCACTGGTGAGTGCTGGGGGGTGGTTCCTCCCTGCCCCCCAAGCCAGCCCCGCCCTCCCCGCTCCCTCCGCAGAGGCCTGGGGCCCCACTCCCCCCTGTGGGGGTGGGGAGGGCTGCATAGGGCCCCAGAATAGCTAGGGACGACCCTGCTTGTAGGTACAGAAAACAGGACCCCTCAGCCTCCCTCCATTTTCCCAGCCAGCTTCAAACTGCAACCTCCTCCAGCCCCTCCTCTGGCCTTTGTCTCTTTCCCGGGCCAGGAGGCCACCTGATCTCTTTGTTCTCCAACACCTTCAGTTGGCACCTTGCAGGGGAGGGGCCCAAGCCATCAGTTGCCAGGAGACGGGTGTCAACCATTCTCTCTGCAGACAGCATCACACCTGCCTAGGGTTCTGCAACAATCGCACACCCTTATCCCACCACCTAGATACTTAAGAAATGCATAGGGGAAACTGAGGCACCAACACAGTATTCAGAGAAAACATTAAGAACATTCCCACTTCGTCACACTGGAGGAGGGGCAGCTCAGTGCAGAGAGAGACGAAGAAAATGGGCTAGAACCAGGGAGAAAGTTGACTTCATAAATATCTGCTTCAATTATCTTTGGCAAATGAAATAACCAAACAATCATTCATTTTCTGATATAGCTATAAAACTCATCTGAAAAGTTTTCAAAATAAATCACTGTTTAAAAATGTATACGCAAGAGGATAAATGGACACAAGTCAGACATCAGTAATGGCAATATATAAAAACCTGTAGGAGAACACTTCAACCTCCCTGGCCACACAATAGCAGATGTAAAGGTAGCCATCTTACAGCAAAAAAACTTCAGGACCAGACTCCAAAGAGAAACTGCTGAGTTCCAGTTCATTTGCAAATTTGACACCATCAGATCAGGATTAAACAAAGACTGTGAATGGCTATCCAACTACAGAAACAGTTTCTCCTCCCTTGGTGTTCACACCTCAACTGCTAGCAGAGCACCTCACCCTCCCTGATTGAACTAACCTCGTTATCTCCACACTGATATATACCTGCCTCTGGAGATTTCCACCACTTGCATCTGAAGAAGTGAGGTTCTTACCCGCGAAAGCTTATGCTCCCAGTACTTCTGTTAGTCTCAAAGGTGCCACAGGACCCTCTGTTGCTTTTTACAGATTCAGACTAACACGGCCACCCCTCTGATACAGCTAACCTGGTGGCTGAACTTTGTGACTTTGTCCTCACCCACAACTATTTCACATTAGGGGTCAATATATACCTTCAAGTCAGCGGCACTGCTATGGGTACTCACATGGCCCCACAGTATACCAACATTTTTATGGCTGACTTAGAACAACGCTTCCTTAGCTCTCATCCCCTAATGCCCCTACTCTACTTGCGCTACATTGATGACATCTTCATCATCTGGACCCATGGAAAAGAAACCCTTGAGGAATTCTACCATGATTTCAATAATTTCCATCCCATCATCAACCTCAGCCTAGATCAATCCACACAAGTGGTCCATTTCCTGGACACTACTGTGCTAATAAGCGATGGTTACATAAATACCACCCTATACCAGAAACCTACTGACCACTATACTTACCTACATGCCTCCAGCTTCCATCCAGGACACACCACACGATCCATTGTCTACAGCCGAGCTCTAAGATATAACCACATTTGCTCCAATCCCTCAGACAGAGACAAGCACCTACAAGATCTGTATCAAGCATTCTTAAAACTACAATACCCACCTGCTGAAGTGAAAAAACAGATTGACAGAGCCAGACGAGTACCCAGAAGTCACCTCCTACAAGACAGGCCCAACAAAGAAAATAACAGAACACCACTAGCTGTGACCTTCAGCCCCCAACTAAAACCTCTCCAGCGCATCATCAAAGATCTACCCTGGAGGAAAATTCTTTCCCGATCCCAAATATGGCTTTCAGTAAAGCATTTGATACGGTACCGGATGAGGAATTATTGGTTAAATTGGAAAAGATGGGGATTGATATGAAAATCCAGAGGTGGATAAAGAACTGGTTAAAGGGGAGACTGCAGCGGGTCGTACTGACAGGTGAACTGTCAGGTTGGAGGGAGGTTACCAGTGGAGTTCCTCAAGGTTTGGTTTTGGGTCCGATTTTATTTAATCTATTTATTACTGACCTCGGAACCAAATGTAGGAGTGGGCTATTAGTCAATAGGTCAATAACGTGCCATCGCTGGTAATTAGTAACAAAGGTCAATGATGGGATATTAAAAGTTACTACAGAGAACTTTTTCCAGAGGGTCTGGCTAGAGAATCTTGCCCGCATGGTCGGGGTTCAGCTGATCACCATATTTGAGGTCGGGAAGGAATTTTCCTCCAGGGTAGATTGGCAGAGGCCCTGGAGGTTTTTCGCCTTCCTCCGCAGCATGGGGCAGGGGTCGCTTGCTGGAGGATTCTCAGCGATTTGAAGTCTTTAAATCATGATTTGGGGACTTCAACAGCTGAGTCAAGGGAGAGAATTATTCCAGGAGTGGGTGGGTCAGCTTTTGTGGCCCGCATCATGAGGGAGGTCAGACTAGATGATCATAATGGTCCCTTCTGACCTTAGAGTCTATGAGTCTATCTACAACCTATCCTGAAAGATGATCCCTCACTCTCACAGATCTTGGGAGACAGACCTGTCCTCACTTACAGACAACCCCCCAACCTGAAGCAAATACACACCAGCAACCACACATCACTGAACAAAAACACTGACCCAAGAACCTATCCTTGCAACAAAGCCCGATGCCAACTCTGTCCACATATCTATTCAAGTGACGTCATCATAGGACCTAATCACATCAGCCATACCACCAGAGGCTCATTCACCTGCACATCTACCAATGAGATATATGCCATCATGTGCCAGCAATGCCCCTCTGCCATGTACCTTGGCCAAACCGGACAGTCTCTACACAAAAGAATTAATGGACACAAATCTGACATCAGGAATCATAATACTCAAAAACCAGTGGGAGAACACTTTAACCTGTCTGGTCATTCAATGACAGACCTGCGGGTGGCTGTTTTACAACAGAAAAGCTTCAAAAACAGACTCCAACGAGAGACTGCTGAGCTGGAATTTATATGCAAACTAGATACAATCAATTTAGGATTGAATAAGGACTGGGAATGGCTGAGCCATTACAAACATTGACTCTATCTCCCCTTGTAAGTATTCTCACACTTCTTATCAAACTGTCTGTACTGGGCTATCTTGATTATCACTTCAAACGTTTTTTTTCTCTTACTTAATTGGCCTCTCAGAGTTGGTAAGACAACTCCCACCTGTTCATGCTCTCTGTATGTGTGTATATATATCTCCTCAATATATGTTCCATTCTATATGCATCTGAAGAAGTGGGCTGTAGCCCACGCAAGCTTATGCTCTAATAAATTTGTTAGTCTCTAATAAGGTGCCACAAGTACTCCTGTTCTTTTTGCAGATACAGACTAACACGGCTGCTACTAGAAAACTGGGTAGTTCAGTGGGAAACAGGTGAGATGTTTGTACACGAATGCAAGGAGTCTGAGAAATAAAATGGAGGAATTGAAACTATAAGCAATGAGAACAGGAGTACTTGTGGCACCTTAGAGACTAACAAATTTATTAGAGCATAAGCTTGCGTGGGCTACATTCATTTGAGCATAAGCAATAACTGACAGAGTAAGTATGCATACATGTGTGGTTATTTAACTGCACAGCAAAGTGCTGAGTCAAGTGAGCTGCTCTAAACATCCAAGGAGCTCAGGAATTAACTGTGGTCTTTGGAAATTTTTGTTTACTTGGCTTTGTTTTGTGGGGGTGGGGTGGGGTGGGGAAGGAAGCATTGTCTCTCCTCTTAAAGGGCTCATGGCCAAGGCAAAGATTACCAGGCTGGGAGCCGGAAAATTCCTGTTATAACCCTGTCACTGATTCCCTAACAAGACTTCACACTTACAATGCACTTTACAGACATTACTAAGGCTACATCTACACTACAGGGGGGAGTCGATTTAAGATACGCAAGTTCAGCTACGTGAATAGCGTAGCTGAATTCGATGTATCGCAGCCGACTTAGCCCGCTGTGAGGACGGCGGCAAAATCGACCTCTGCGGCTTCCTGTCGACGGCGCTTACTCCCACCTCCGCTGGTGGAATAAGAGCGTCGATTTGGGGATCGATTGTCGCGTCCCGACAGGACGCGATAAATCGATCCCCGAGAGGTCGATTTCTACCCGCCGATTCAGGCGGGTAGTGTAGACCTAGCCTTAGTTAAACCACACAACACACACGACAGAGGTATGTAAATATCACTGCTTCCAATTTATAGATGGGGAAAGAGAAGTGCAAAGTGCTCCATTGTCAAAGAGCAAGTTGGTAGCAGATCCAGGATAGGACATAGGAGTCCTCAATCACACCCTCATTCTGAGTCCAGTAGCTCGCCAGGCCACTCGGTAAATCACATAACTTTTCTATGTGCACACAAGTTGTATATGTGCACAAACAAATGATCAGACAGCTAAATCACCATTTGTGCATGTGAACCTTGGTAATTGCTCCTGGAAATGAAGGCATGCACTAGTACAGGGATTCTCAAACTTCATTGCACTGCAACCCCCTTCTGACAACAAAAATTACTACATGACCCCAAGAGGGGGGACCGAAGCCTGAGCCTGCCCAAGCTCCACTGCCCTGACGGGAGGTGCCGGGGGAGAAGGGTGAAGAGGGAGGAGGGCAAAGCCTGACCTCCAATGCCTTGGGCAGGGGAACAAAGCAGCAGCCCCAGGTAGGGGGCCTATAAGCTGAGCCCCGCCACCCCATGTTGAAACTCTCAGGCTTCGGCTTCAGCCCTGGGCAGTGGGGTTTGGCTTTGGCCCTGGGCCCCAGCAAGTTTAAGCTAACCCTGGCAACCCCATTAAAATGGGGTCACGACCCTCTTTGGGATCCTGGCCCACAGTTTGAGAACGGTTGCACTAGTACGTGCATTTGTGCACATGGACCTCAGGCCTCCCTTTTTGAAAAAGAGTCCCTTTATATTAGTAGGAAAAACATGTTTCCCCCTGGCAGTTTAATTAATAAAGATAAATAATGGTGCCTACCCTTTACTCCTGGGCAGCCTCCTCCCTGGGCACCACAGTGTGGGCTCGGTGAGTTTGGGATCTTTCACACACCACACAAAGGAGAATTTGATCCTCTTTACAGTAGAGTTTCAAAGGCTCTTGGTGTGTCTCACACTGGATTCCTCTTCCAGGTTCTTCCTTTGTTTTTAATCTTAATAACTGGGGTATGGATTCCACAATATTCCTAAATTCCCTATTTGCCGTTAAATTTCTCCGTTGGAACCTCGTTTTGCACTGAGGACAGGCGATGTTGCTCTCTCCCTTGCAGTGCTGAGTGATACATTTTTTGCAGAAGCTGTGTCCACACTCACTAGTCACAGGGTCTTGAAACAAATCCAAACAGATGGGACAAATAGTATCACCTTTAATGGATTGTACAGGATCTGTAGCGGCCATTGTTCTTTCTGTGAGAGTATGAACCAGTTCCCTGTTACCAAAACATCCCCCTCAATGTGTGTGTCTCACAGCAGAAAGGTGCCTCAGTCTTTAGAAATCATTGCAATCTTATTGGCCCAGCTCCATGGAGCTCCTCCCTAGAGATTATAAAAAATCTACCTTTGCTCTCCTAGGAACATTGATAAGCTTTTCCCCATGTCATTGACTGCATCTCCCATCAGGACAATGGGAGGGACATGGTAGCCCATATCAGTGCTAGGAAAATGACCCAATCTTGATAATAGTTCTCACCAAGAAATCTGAATTGGTGTTGAACTGGCTTGGTAGGCCATGTAGAGATGGTTCATTTTCTACAATGTTTCAGATAGCCTGATAGGATACACCTGCACTAGGCAAGTGAACTGTTTCAAAATCAAACAGGGCTACCAAGCATTACCAGAACTGTTTTCTTCTACAGTCAGCCAGGGTAGTGTAAAAGCTCCACAGTGTGTGGTGCTGTGTATAGGCCCATAGCTAACTTGGCCAGAGTGGGGAAGCTGTGGGGAGGCAAAAAACTCAAACACTACAAACCCAGCTTCCTTAATGCCCCATCCAATGTACATTTCACAAATTTCATAGACTCCAAGGCCAGAAGAGACCATTGTGATCATCTAGTCTGACCTCTGTATAACACAGGCCAGAGAATGGCCCTAAAATAATTCCTACAGCAGATCTTTTAGGAAAAAAACATCCAGTCTTGATTTTAAAAGAGTCAGTGATGGAGAATCCATCACAATCTTTGGTAAGTTGTTCCAATGGATTATTATTCTTACTATTAAAAATGTACACCTTATTTCCGGTCTGAATTTGTCTAGCTTCAGCTTCCAGCCATTGGATCTTGTTATACCTTGCTCTGCTAGATTATTAAATATTTTCTCCCTATGTAGGTATTTATAGACTGTAATCAAGTCACTCCATAACCTTCTCTTTGTCAAGCTAAATAGATTGAGCTCCTTGAGTCGATCACAATCCTTTAGTCATTCTCGTGGCTCTTCTCTGAACCTGCTCCAATTTATCAACATGCTTCTTGAATAGTGGACCCCAGAACTGGACACAGGACCAGTAACAGTTGCACCAGTGCCAAATACGGAGGTAAAATAACCTCTGTACTCCTCCTCACAATCCACCTGTTTTTGCATTGCAGGATCTGGTTAGCCCTTTTGGCCACAGCATCGCACTGGAAGCTCATGCTCAGCTGAATATCCACCACCACCCCCAAATCTTTTTCAGAGTCGCTGCTTCCCAAGATAGAGTCATGGACATTTTTTATTCCATTGATATTTAGCAATATTAAAACATGTTATCCAATTTACCAAGTGATTCAAATTTGTCCTCTTTATTATTTACCACTTCCCCAGTTTTTGTATCATCTGCAAACATTAGCAGTGATTTTATGTTTTCTAATAGGTCATTAATAAAAATGTTAAATAGTGTAGGGCCAAGAACCGATCCCTGTAGAGACACACAGTACACTCACCTACAAAAAGCTTTCTTATGGTTGCCACTGCACAACTATGGCTTCTGCTTCTCATAACTGCAGAATGTGGGAATTCCAAACCTCAAACACAACTGCTAGAAAGCAAGGAAATATTCAGTTAAGGTCTCTCCATGTCTGACCAAAATGAATGTCAGTGTGATGAGCAAAAACAAACCACAGACTTCTGAACACCAGGAAATGCACAGGTGCTGCTTCACACACACCACAACCCATACAAACCTAGCTCTTAACTGGTGTCAAACCTCCTGTTCCTTCACCACTCTCAGGTATGCCCTATCTTCATGGTGTCCTTTTTACCTGGAGTCTCCCAAGCTGCTCTGGTGTCTCTACTAAACTGGAGGAACCTTTTCTCTCTCCCTTCGCTCCTGTCTGGTTTTAAGATTAAGTTAGATAAGTTTATGGAGGGAATGGTTTAATGGTCAAACATAGTAGCCAAAGAATACCAAACAATGGTAGGTAAATAATATAATGGCTAACAGGGGTCAGGCTGGAGACTCTTGCCTAAATGCTCGGGGTCTTACTGATCGCCATATTTGGGGTCGGGAAGGAATTTTCCTCCAGGGTAGATTGGCTGAGCCCTGGAGGTTTTTCGCCTTCCTCCGCAGCATGGGGCAGGGATCACTAGCAGGAGGGTCTCTGCCAATTGAAGTCACTAAACCCCAGGATTGGGGACTTCAACAGCAGAGTCCAGGGAAGGGGTAGGGACGATTTTGTGGCCTGCAGCATGCAGGGGGTCAGACCAGATGATCATAATTGGTCCCTTCTGACCTTAAAGTCTATGAGTCTATGAGTTTTCCCTGTCTTGGGCTCCTCACTAGAGCTGGTCAAAAAATGTTTGGGTTTTTTTCCTCAATTGAAATTTTCAATGAAAACATATCTAAGTTACGCTTTTTGTCAACATTTTCAGTGGAAAATTGACTTTTAATCAAAAAATTGACCAGAAAAACTGTTGAAATTTTTTTAAAAAATCAAGTAAAAACTTAAACAAATAAAATCAGTGTTTATCTAAAAATATTTCACTTTTCAGGTTTTTGGTGTTCTGCTGAAAAGTTGAACATTTTTGAGGCAAGCAGATGATTTCTGTTGACATTTTCATTGTGTTGAAAATACAATTTCCCACTGAAAAAAATTTCAATAGAAAATTTTTGGACAGCCCTACGTCTCACTTCCTTCTTCTGGTTTCTGTCCACCAGCTGAGAATTTCCCACCATTCCCTAGGCCTAGGGTCTGTCTATCCCTCAATGCTCTCATCCCCCACGTGGAGTCTTCTCCTTCTTGTGATCTCAACCTTTTCCTTCCTGCCTCCTGCAGCCTCCTCATGACTCTGCTTTCAGCCCAACAACAACCCTCAGAACTCCATCCCAGCCCATCTCCTCAGTTCTGGACAGCCCCTTGGCCTCCAGACACCCTCCGTGCTCCTGCACCTGCTCCCTGAGACAGCTGGGGTGGGGAGGATGCTTGGGATGATTCTACTCTGATGTTGCACCCCATAATGCTTTATAGAAATATGCTTATAAGTGTAAATATGACATAACTAGAATATGTTTTATGCTAGATATGCCATGTAACATATTTTTGCAAAGGTTATGATCTACTAATATATTCATCTTATTTGTATGCATGTATCATTTTTATATCTGAAGTTATGAGTGTTGGCTCTATGCTTGTATTTAAAGTGTTTGCTGTAGGAAGCACATAAGGCAGAATTGGTCAACATAGTGTGAAGGGTATCAGAGGGGTAGCCGTGTTAGTCTGGATCTGCGTGCATCCGACGAAGGGGGTATTCACCCACGAAAGCTCATGCTCCAATACATCTGTTAGTCTATAAGGTGCCACAGGACTCTTTGCTGCTTTTATAGTGTGAAGGGGTTACTCAAGTAATTGGGAGTACTTAACTAACAATGGACTTTGGGAGACGCCAATCCACATCTGAGCTTTCCTGGGAATGTTCAAACTAAAGTGTAAACAATGGCATTGGCCTGCAAAAAGCTGAATCATCCATAGACATGTGACTTGCCCAGGTGGCTACAGACTCCATCTTGTTGCTGTGATCTTGCACAGGAGAACAAAGGGGTTTCCGCCCACAAGAGAAAGAATATAAAAGGCCCTGGAAACCCCTCCATTGGTCTTCAGCTGGCTCAAAAGATAGCCTCTCCACCCCAAAGAGACGCCTGAAAGAAACTGGAACAAAGGACAGTAACTACAGGGGTGTGAGTGATTGCTGGACCCAGACTAGGACGGAGTCTAGTCTGTGAAAGAAGCTTATTGGAACATCTCTGAGGGTGAGATTGACCTGCATTTAGTTCCCTACTATATTAGGCTTAGACTTGCGTGGTTTTGTTTTATTTTGCTTGGTAATTTACTTTGTTCTCTCTGTTATTACTTGGTACCACTTAAATTCTGCTTTTTATACTTAATAAAATCACTTTTTGCTTATTAATTGACCCAGAGTAAGTAATTAATTCCTGATGGAGCAAACAGCTGTGCATATCTCTCTATCAGTGTTATAGAGGGCAAACAATTTATGAATTTACCCTGTATAAGCTTTATACAGAGTAAAACAGATTTATTTGGGGTTTGGACCCCATTGGGAACTGGGTATCTGGGTGCTAGAGACAGGAGCACTTTCTAAGCTGTTTTCAGTTAAATCTGCAGCTTGTGAGGGACATGGTTCAGACCTGGGTCTGTGTTGTAGCAGGCAAGCGTGTGTGGCTCAACCAGACAGGTTATGGAAGTCCCCAAGCTGCCAGGGAAAATGGGCTCAGAGGTAGTCTCAGTACATTGGGTGGCACTCCCAAGGGAGTCACTGTGATCCAACCAGTGGTGAGCTGGAGCTGGTTCGCACTGGTTCACAAGAACCGGTTGTTAAATTTAGAAACTGGTGTAGAACCAGTTGATAAAGGGGTGGGTGGGTGGACAAACTCCAGTCCGCGGGCCACATCTGGCCCGCGGGACCGCCCTGTCTGGCCCGCCTGAGCTCCCAGCTAGGGAGGCTCCCCCGCTTCCCCTGCTTCCCCCCCTTGCAGAGCCGCAGCGTGACGAGCCGCCGGCACCAGCGCAGCTCAGCAGCTCCTGCCGCTTTGAGCGGCATGGTAAGGGGGCTGGGCCGGGGCTGGGAGGAGGAGTTGGCAGGGCCGTCCAGAGGGGGGGACAAGTGGGGCAATTTGCCCCTTGCCTCGGGCCCCACAGGGGCCCCCACGAGAATCACTGAGGCTCCCCCCTGGCCCCAGCCCCGCCTCCACTTTCCCGCCTACCCAAACCCCCTGTTCCCCGTCCCCTGACCGCCCCCCCAGAACCTCTGCCCCATGAACCCCCCCCCATACAGTTCTGCAGCAGCATGGCTCCAGCACGGCCTGAGCTCCTCCCACTCAGAGCCGCGTGGTAAGAAGGCGGGGCTGCGAACTCCAGGCTGACCGGCGGGATCTCAGGCCCCGCTAGAGCCATGCTGCTGCAGCGCTGCAGCGCTGAGGCTCCGGGAGAGGGGAGAGGCAGGAGTAAGTGGCATGGTAAGGGGCCGGGGCCGGGGTGGGGGTTGGATAAGGGGCAGGGAGTCCCGGGGACACGGAGCAGGGTGAGAGGGTTGGATGGGGCAGAGGTTCTGGGGAGGCGGTCAGGGGACGGAGAATGGGGGGTGGGTTGGGTAGGTGTGGGAGTTCCGGGGGTCTGTTGGGGTGGTGGTGGATGGGGTTGGGACAGTCAGGGGACAGGGAGCGGGACGAATTGGGTAGGGGGTGGGGGGTCTCGGGAGGGGGTGGTCAGGGGACAAGAGTTGTGGGGGTTGATGTGTTGTGGGTTCTGAGGGGGGGCAGTCGGGGGCAGGACGTGGGTTGGGGTCGGATGGGTGGAGGGGGGGGAGACAGGCACATGGGGCATGTACTCACCGCGCGGTTCTCTACTGGGTCTTCAGCGGCACTTCAGCGCTCCGGGTGAAGGACCCATCACCGAAAACCTGGAGTGAATGAAGACCTCGTCGCCACCGCCGAAGTGCCACTGAGGACCTGGTAGGGAACCGGTTCTTAGGATTTTGGGAGCTCATCACTGGATCCAACCCATCACATCTATTCTCCTTTATTTTTATTCTGCCGCACTGCCCATTCTTTTCAGCTCCTGCTCCATGGGGTTGGGAGCAGGGGGAGGGGAGCCGCCTAAGTTATCTAGTAGGAAATGCCGAGGAGAGAAGTGCAGCCTAAGTTACACTCCTCCAAAGGAGGTGGGTGCCTATCTCCAGCTGAGATTAACAAGCATGTGCCCTTTCCTGGAGTCAGGTCAGCCCTCTTTCAAGACAGCTGCAGCGGCACAGGAGCCACCAAACAGAGCTGTAAACAGGGGAGTTTGAGTGGGAGTTTGGGGGAAGACTGAGAGGCAGGAAGAGGAACAGACAGGCTATTGAAGGGAGTGTGCGGTGTTCTAGCAGTGTTTTGGTTCTTGTTGGGGGTTTGTTTTGCTGTGGGGGGTGGTGTTTTGGTTTGGTTTGTGTTTCCTGGACTAACAGAACTTAGGTGAGAAGGCTATGACAGATACAGAGGCAGCAGTGGTAGTGAGCCAAGCAGTGGAAGACACAATGAGGATGACTGGATGTGGAAGCTGCGGCATATACATGATCCTGGAGGGAGTGTCTGAAAAGAGTTTCGTCTGCATGAAGTGCCGCCTGATAGAGCTAATGGAAGAAAAGATACAAGGATTGGAGATGCAGGTGGAAACTCTGGTTGAGTTTAGAAGGGGGTTTGAGCGGATGATGGAGCAAAGACATGAGGAGGCTGAAGGGAAAAGCTCAGACTTGCAGATGGAAGAATTCTGAGGGGAGACTGCTGGGTGAGGAAAGTGGACGGTGGAAGCATGTGACTAAGAGAACCAAGCAGAGGAAAAGAAGGGATAGTGAAGGAGAAATGGAGCTCAGGAACAGGTTTGCAGAGTTGAAAAATGAAGAAGGGGCAAAGCAGGTGGTCGCTGAAGGTGAGAGGGCAAGGAAGAAGAGAAGAGCAGCTAGTCCTATAAGAAGAGGGGAAGAGTTAATGGCGATAACACCAAATATGAGCCCCAGGAGGACATGGGATGGGTTGCGGAGGATTGCATGGATGAACAGGAATCGAGAGGACTTACAGCCAGAGGGAACAGGGATAGACCGGAGAATCACACTGTCACCAGGAAAAGGCCGATCTACGTGATTGGGGACTCCTTACTGAGAAGAACAGACAGGCCTGTAACCAGAGCTGATCCAGAGAACAGAAGGGTGTGCTGTCTGCCAGGTGCTTAGATATGGGATGTGGACCTGAGGCTGAAGCGGATCCTAACGGGAGCAGGAAACAATCCGCTGATTGTTCTTCATGTGGATGATACAGCTAGATTCTCACTAGAACGTATCAAGGGAGACTATGCCAGGCTGGGGAAGTGTCTTAAGGAAATCGAGGCTCAGGTGATCTTCAGTGGGATTCTGTCTGTTCCTAGAGAAGGGCAACAAAGGTGTGACAAGATAATGGCGATCAACAGATGGCTCAGGCAGTGGTGCTATAAGGAGGGTTTTGGGATGTATGGCCACTGGGAGGCATTCATGGACAGAGGACTGTTCTCTCGGGATGGACTTCACCTGAGTAGGGAGGGAAATAGACTTCTAGGATGGAGGCTGGCACAACTGATTAAGAGAGCTTTAAACTAGGAATTGGGGGGAGATGGCTGGGAGATGTCCAGGTAATCTCCACGCCAGAATTTAACATTGAGAGGGAAGAAAACGAAGTAAGAAAGGATACAGCCGTGGGTAGGAGAATGGACATATGGAGGAAGAGTAGTGAAGATTCCATTCTAATAGGTGATACTGTTGGTAGAATGTCTGGACCTAATCGGGTAAAGAATGTGAGTGAAGCCAAACAGCAAGAATTAAGATGTTTGTACACCAATGCAAGGAGTCTAGGTAACAAAATGGAGGAACTAGAGTTACTGGTGCAGGAAGTGAAACCGGATATTATAGGGATAACAGAAACACAGTGGAATAGAAGTCATGACTGGAGTACAGGTATTGAAGGGTATGTGCTGTTTAGGAAACACAGAAATAAAGGCAAAGGTGGGGGAATAGCATTGTAGATCAATGAAGAGGTAGACTGTAAAGATATAAGAAAGGATGGAATGGTTAAGACAGAGTCTGTCTGGGCAAAAATCACATTGGGGAAGAAAGCTACTAGAGCCTCCCCTGAGATAGTGCTTGGGATGTGCTATAGACCACCAGGATCTGATTTGGATAGGGATAGAGACCTTTTTAATGTTTTTAATGAAGTAAATACTAATGGGAATTGTGTGATCATGGGAGACTTTAACTTCCCAGATATAGACTGGAGGACAAGTGCTAGTAATAATAATAGGGCTCAGATTTTCCTAGATGCAATAGTTACTGGATTCCTTCACCAAGTAGTTGCTGAACCAACAAGAGGGGATGCCATTTTAGATTTGGTTTTGGTGAGTAGTGAGGATCTCATAGAAAAAATGGTTGTAGGGGACAACCTTGGTTCGAGTTTAACCTAAATGGAAGGATAAACAAAAATAGATCTGTGACTAGAGTTTTTGATTTCAAAAGGGCTAACTTTAAAAAATTAAGGAAATTAGTTAGGGAAGTGGATTGGACTGAAGAACTTGGGGATGTAAAGGCGGAGGAAGCCTGGAATTACAGTGAAACCCTGCTATACCGCGATGTTTGGGGTCCAAAAAATTACATTGCGCTAAATGCGGGGTCGCGGTATAGCGGGGTTTCAAGCCCATCAGTGGTCCCCAAGGCGGTGCATTGATGTGCGCCGCCTAGTGCTCCTACTGCCTAGTGCCCAGCAGGGGAGAGAAGCTGCAGCCCCGCACCTGCCGGGGACAGAGAGCTCCAGGGCTGCGGGTACTGGTTCTCTCTGTCCCCGGCAAGTGTGGGGCCGAGGCTTCTCTCCCCTGCCTGGCACTAGGCGGGGGCACATCAATGTCCCGGCAGCCATCATGGCATTGGGGACCACTGGTACAGTACCTAAGTACTGTATTACTGTGTGTCTTAAAGGGGGCCCAAATTGTGATCGCGTTATATGCAATTTCATGTTATGGTGGGGCACCTTATTGCGGGGTTTGACTGTACTTCAAGTCAAAGTTGCAGAAACTATCAGAAGCCTGCATCCCAAGAAAGGGGAAAAAATTCATAGGCAGGAGTTGTAGACCAAGCTGGATGAGCAAGCAGCTCAGAGAGGTGATTAAGAAAAAGCAGAAAGCCTACAAGGAGTGGAAGATGGGAAGGATCAGCAAGGAAAGCTACCTTATTGAGGTCAGAACATGTAGGGATAAAGTGAGATAGGCCAAAAGCCATGTAGAGTTGGACCTTGCAAAGGGAATTAAAACCAATAGTAAAAGGTTCTATAGCCATATAAATAAGAAGAAAACAAAGAAAGAAGAAGTGGGACTGATAAACACTGGGGATGGAGTGGAGATTAAGGATAATCTAGGCATGGCCCAATTTCTAAACAAATACTTTGCATCCATCTTTAATGAGGTTAATGAGGTGCTTAGGGATTATGGTAGGATGACAAATAGGAATGAGGATATGGAGGTAGATATTACCACATCCGAGGTAGAAGCCAAACTTGAACATCTTAATGGGACTAAATCGGGAGGGTGTGGGGAGGAGATAATCTTCATCCAAGAATATTAAAGGAACTGGCACATGAAATTGCAAGCCCATTAGCAAGAATTTTGAATGAATCTGTAAACTCAAGAGTTGTACCATATGACTGGAGAATTGCTAACATAGTTCCTATCTTTAAGAAAGGGGAAAACAGTGATCTGGGCAACTACAGGCCTGTTAGTTTGTCATCTGTAGTATGCAAGGTCTTGGAAAAAATTTTGAAGGAGAAAGTAGTCAAGGACATTGAGGTCAATAGTAATTGGGACAAAATACAACATGGTTTTACAAAAGGTAGATCATGCCAAACCAACCTAATCTCCTTCTTTGAGAAAGTAAAGGATTTTTTAGACAAAGGAAATGCAGTGGATCTAATTTACCTCAATTTCAGTAAGGCATCTGATACATTTCTACATGGGGAATTATTAGCTAAATTGGAAAAGATGGGGATCAATATGAAAATTGAAAGGTGGATAAGGAACTGGTTAAAGGGGAGACTACAACAGGTCATACTGAAAGGTGAACTATCAGGCTGGAGGGAGGTTACTAGTGGAGTTCCTCAGGGTTCGGTTTTGGGACCAGTCTTATTTAATCTTTTTATTGCTGACCTTGGCACAAAAAGTGGCTAATGTGCTAATAAAGTTTGCAGATGACACAAAGCTGGGAGGTATTGCCAATACAGAGAAGGACCGGGATATCATACAGGAAGATATGGATGACCTTATAAACTGGAGTAATAGTAATAGGATGAAATTTAATAGTGAAAAGTGCAATGTCATGCATTTAGGGATTAATAACAAGAACTATTGTTATAAACTGGGGAGGCATCAGTTGGAAGTAACAGAGGAGGAGAAGGACTTCAGAGTCTTGATTGATCACAGGATGACTATGAGCCGCCAATGTGAAAAAAGCTAATGCGGTCTTGGGATGCATCAGGCGAGGTATTTCCAGTAGAGATAAGGAGGTGTTAGTACCGTTATACAAGGCACTGGTGAGACCTCATCTGGAATACTGTGTGGAGTTCTGGTCTCCCATGTTTAAGAAGGATGAATTCAAACTGGAACAAGTACAGAGAAGGGCTGTGATCTCTGTGCCGCACTGCCCCCCGCCACCCCAAGATTGACTGCCCCTTACCAGGTGCCACCCCAAGCATGTGCTTGGTTGCCTGGTGCCTGGAGCCAGCCCTGCCTGGAGGAAACGGACATCTGGAGTGGATCTCACTCACCTGAGCAGCTGCTGGGGCTTCAGTGAGTGTTTGACCCTGTGATCCACCCCCCCCCCGCAGCTCCCACTCCTGCCCAACGCTGGGCAAGGGGCAGCCCCATCCCTCCACCCCCAGTGAGGGGCAGCAGGTTGCAGCAGGGGAGAAGGAAGCCACATGTGATGGCAGTCCCCTCCCTCCCCCCAGCACCCACCCACCCACCACAGGGGAGATGGGGGAGGGGGCTTCCTGACCTGAGCAGCTGGGGCTTGGGTGAATTTTGTGACACCCCCCCCACAGCCACCACCCTGCAGTCCCCACTCCTGCCCCACGCTGGGCAAGGGGCAGCCCCATCCCCAGTGAGGCTATGGTGAGGGGCAGGAGCAGGGGAGGCCACACATGCAGGGCCAGCGCTTCCACTAGGCGGTCACCTAGGACGGCAGGATTTGTGGGGCGGCATTTTGCCATCCTCGGCAGAAATTCGGCGGCGGGGGTCCTTCCACTCCGGGTCTTTGGTGGAAATTCGGTGGGGGGGGGGTGTCCTTCCCCAGGACCCACTGCTGAAGTTCCCCAAAGATGCAGAACGGAAGGACCCCCGCCGCTGAATGCTCAGAGGAGCGCTGCTGCCTAGGGCGGCAAAAACCCTGGCACCGCTCCTGCACACGTGATGGCAAACCCCCCCCCCCCCGCTACCCACCATAGGGGAGG
>NC_048311.1:6656834-6678291 GCF_013100865.1 Trachemys scripta elegans | reverse complement strand
CCCCCCCCCAGCCACCACCCTGCAGTCCCCACTCCTGCCCCACTCTGGGCAAGGGGCAGCCCCATCCCCAGTGAGGCTATGGTGAGGGGCAGCAGCAGGGGAGGCCACACATGATGGCAATCCCCCCCCCGGTACCTACCATAGGGGAGGTGAGTGGGCTTTCTGGACCTGAGAGAGGCCCTAGGAGCATGTGCAGTGACCATGGTGCAGAGTGAGTGTGCTGCGGGGGGCGGGGGGGGGGGTAAGAGGAGCTTGCTGCTGCCAGTGTGTGTGTGTGGGAAGTCCTCTCTGGCCCTAGCCCTGGGGCAGCCTGTCTGCACCCCAAGTTTCTTATCCCCAGCCCTGCCCTACCCCAGAGCCTGCACCCCCAGCACCCCAATCCTGAGCACCCTCCTGCACTGTGAACCCCTCATCTCCAGCCCCACCCCAGAGGGGAAAAACATGCAACTTAAAGTTGTGGTCAGTTTATAGTATCATTGTGTTTAGCACAATACTTGATTATTTTACATCCTTTAAAGTATATAACTAGTCATATACAGGTGTTACAAAGTGGGAATGTTCTTAACAGGGCCGGCTCCAGGGTTTTGGCCGCCCCAAGCAGCCAAACAAACAAACAAAAAAGCCGTGATCGCGATTTGTGGCGGCAATTCGGCGGGAGGTCCTTCGCTCCAAGCAGGAGTGAGGGACCGTCCGCCGAATTGCTGCTGAACAGCTGGACGTGCCGCTCCTCTTCGAAGTGGCCACCCCAAGCACCTGCTTGGTAAACTGATGCCTGGAGCCGGCCCTGGTTCTTAATGTTTTCTCTGAATACTGTGTGAGTGCCTCAGTTTCCCCTATGCAGTTCTTAAGGATCTAGATGGTGGGATAAAGGGGTGTGATTGTTGTAGAGCTCTAGAGGGCCAGTGTGATGCCGTCTGCACAGAGAATGGCCGAAACCCTGCCTCCGGGCAACTGATGGCCTGGGCCGCTCTCCTGCCAGGTGCCAACTGAAGGTGTTGGAGAACAAAGAGATCAGGTGGCCTCCTAATGCCTGGAAAAGAGACAAAGGCCAGAGGAGGGAGTGTCAGTGCCTGGGCGGACTTCCGGGAAGCGCATGGTGTGGAAGGGGATGCTGGGATGCTCTGGAACTACTCCATACAAAGCCAGTCAGGACTCTGGGGGAGCCTCCTCTCTCTAAGCAGACTGTCTTCAGGGCAAGAAGCTTCGACCTTCCTGGGTCTGACCTCGGAGCATTCAGCATGCTCTTCCACACCGTGCGCTTTCCGCAGCGAGTCCGCCCAGGCGGGTCCTGGGGCAGCCGGAGGGCCCTGCACCCCAACTCTGCAGTCAGACGGTAAAACAGAAGGTTTATTAGACGACAGGAACACAGCCTAAAACAGAGCTTGTAGGTACAGAAAACAGGTCCCCTCAGTCAGGTCCATCTTGGAGGGGTGGAGAGCCCAGACCCAAGTTCTGGGCCTCTCCCCATTTCCCCAGCCAGCTCCAAACTTACACTCCTTCCTCTGGCCTTTGTCTCTCTTCTGGACAAGAAGACCACCTGATCTTTGTCCCCAACACTTTCAGTTGGCACCTTGAGAGGGAAACTGAGGCACCCACACAGTATTCAGAGAAAACATTAACATTCCCACTTCGTCACAACAGGTGCAACAGAATATAATACTGTATATTGAAGCAGGCAAGTGCTGCTTCTGACTTTCCACTTATAATTGACCCTTGTAATCTTGTGGCGCCGACGTGTCGTAACTTCATTTTATATCGGCTTACAGGGCAGGAGCAGGGCACCACCATTTTGGGCACCACCAAAAATTATACAAACCTGTCGCCTATGTGCCTACCTGCATCTATTGACGCCTAAATACCTTTGAAAACATGGTCCACTGACTTTGCCAAGTACCCAACTGGTCAAGATACAGCCTGGGGGGAGCTAGACACTGCTGAGACATGTCAGACAGGCATTGGTCTTGCAGCCTCTCTCCCCAGTTCACTCCATCCCTCATTCTTGGAGTATTTCTGCCACTCCTCTCTGAACTCCTAACAGACTGTCAGTATCTTTCTGGTTATGTTAGGGTGACCAGACAGCAAGTGTAAAAAATCGGGACAGGGGGTGGGGGGTAATAGGAGCCTATATAAGAAAAAGACCCAAAAATTGGGACTGTCCCTATAAAATCCCGACATCTGGTCACCCTAGGTTATGTGCCTAGAGCTGAACTGAGTGTTTAACATGGAGTCTTCCCCAGAAAGAGTCTGACCCATCCCTTCATTGTGACTTGGCTGGCTCGCTGCATGTATCCTTTTATTGCAGCCTTATTGTACTGCAAACTCACATCTAATTTGCTCCAATCCTCCCCCTACATCTACCTTAGCCTTTCTGACTTCCCAGGTCTCTCCTTCCCAATGAGACTCTCATGTTGTTTTCTGCCTCTGTCACTCTCTAGGCCCCTTTATTATTTTTTTCTGTTCACATTAGTGTTTGCAGCTCCTCTCAACGTAGTATCAGCTGTGAACTTCATTGGTGTGCAGTTTTGTCTCTCAGCTAGATCATTACATTCAAAATGAAGTCACAAAATGAGGACTGTCCCTGTCCCAAAGAAACTGCAGTCTAAATACACAGAAAAGTCATAACAAGGTGTGGGGATGAAGTTTATTCTTTAAGTGATAATCTCATGTCAAGTGCCTTGCAGAAGAAGCAGATTTTAAAGAGGGATGTGAATGAAGGCAGCATGTTTTCTAAATCTATTTAATTAGGTATTTCCCCATTGCATGTGCTGGTAGAGTGGTAACAAGCCCCTCACAGAACTCTCTTTACTCCATGGATCTCTATTTAACGCTATGTCTACACTTAACCCATTACAGGGACACAGCTGCACCTGCACCGCTGTAGTGCATTAGGGTAGACACTTATTACCCATCGGCGTAGTTAATCCCCAAAAAGAGTTACCTAGGTTGACAGAAGAATTTTTCCATCAACTTACTGCTGTCTACACCGTGGATTAGGTCGGTTTAACTACACCTCTCTAGGGTGTGGATTTTCACATCCCTCAGAGACATAGCTATGCTGATGTGACTTTTCAAGGTAGACCAGCCTTTTACTCTGCCTTTTGGGGCAATGAGGAACAGCTATAGTCCTGGTTAAGAGAGCACAGTCCTGGCTTCTAGAGTTTATAATGCCCATAAAGTTTCATCCATATCTAAAATATAACTATATTGAATGTCCATTCATTTGAAACTTTGCACTGAGCAAATGATCCAACAAGCAGCAAGAAATGAAACTGGGCTGGTCTCAATGACCAAACCCCACAGGCTGACTGATAAAAATGTGATGACAGAACAATCACGGTACAAGAACACCAGTAGCCTAACTGACAGGGTTGTGATATTTCCTGGGCATATATTGTATCCATTTATTTGGCTTTATATAAAACAGTGAAACAGACCCCCTATCCTCACCATTCATTAGAGGATGCAATATAAAAATCATCACACAACAAAGCAGCATATTTTTTCCTCCCCACACATATTACAAATCAAAATCTCCAGATCACTCTCCCAAACCCACCCCACTAGTCTGCAAGTGCCTGCCCAAACAGACGGGCTTTGCAGTGTCCCCTGAAGGTCAACAGATTCAGGCAATTTCAGACCAATGAACACCCTGCCAGCAGCCTCTCTTTTATGTCAAGCGGGGAGGGGACTCTAACTCAAGTGTCTCCACTCACCTATAGTGGAGCAGTATTATGGCATGTGAAGTGAAATGTCTCTCAAGCAGGAAGGTTTCAGGCCATTAAGGGCTCTCAGTGTCAAAATCAGCATCTAAAACTCCATGTGGAAGGCTGTGGGAAGCCAGTGCAGATCCCAGAGCACTGGTGTCAAAGGACCCAGGACTTCCACACTGGTCTTCAGCAGCCAGACATGACCTGGAGTCAAATGAAAGCTTGTGGCATGAAGTTCCCCCAACACATCCAGAACCTCCATAAGTAACATATTGAAACTGAAGTAGAGGAGTCTTAGACCACGTCTACACTTTGGGCTTTACACCACCATAGCTATGCCTCTGTAGTGCCATAGTGTAGATATTTCCTACAATGGCTGAAGGGTTTTTTCTGTTGCTGTACATGATCAACCTCCCCAAACAGTGATAGCTAGGCCAGCAGAACCATTTTCCCATCAACCTAGTTGAGTCTACAGTAGGGTTAGGTCACCATAGCTACGTCATACAGGAGTGTGAATTTTGGACACCCCTGAGCACCATAGCGATGTCGACCTAGCTTTTAAGCATAGGTCAGGCCCTAGAGATGTTCCCATCACACATTGCCCGGTCTGAAAGATCACAGACAAGCTGGTCTGATTGGTTATGTATGGAACCTGATTGGTTATGTCGACAATGAAACCAGCAATTTCACTCACATCAGCAGCAAGGCAGCTGCGATTGACCAGGCAGTTCACCACTTGGAATGAAACCACTGAATGAGGCTTTGCAGATGCTCTGGAGGAGCCACAAAAATGCTTCTTTGCCTCAGGCACAGATGCGATGTAAAATTTCAAAACCTGTTTATGACAAAACCAGTCAGCTTCAGCATGAGACATGGGGCACTGTCACGCTGTTCATGTTTCCTCGTGTTTTGTCTGTTGCAGGGCAGTTGTGAACTAAGTGAGGGGCGGGGGTCTGGAGGAAAGAATCAGGGAAGTGAGATGACCAATGCCTGCCAATAGTGTGGGTGGGGCAGAGTGAGGGCAGCCAGCTTCAGCAGTGTTACTGAGCATGCTCAGTACAAGCCAAGCAGCAAATCTGGAGGGGCACATGACCCTGCATCCCTGCCCCCCCCCACACACACACACATGCATCCCCTGGCTATCAGCAAGGGGTCAGTCAGCAACAGAGTGTTTTCCCTCAGAGTCCTCTGGAAACCCTCAGGTTCCACTAGCCTCCAAAAGAGGACTGACTAGCTAGCTGATTGCTAGCTGGTCAGTCGGAATCAATTTGAAGTGGGCAAATCTACTGTGGGGACTGCTGTGATTCAAGTAGCCAATGCAATCACTGACGTCCTGCTATCAAGGGTAGTGACTCTGGGAAATATGCAGGTCATACTGGATGGTTTCCCTAACAGTGGTGGGGTGATAGATGGAACGCATATCCCTATCTTGGCACCGGACCACCTTGCCAACCAGTACATAAACTGCAAGGGGTACTTCTCAATGGTGCTGCAAGCACTGGTGGATCACAAGGGACGTTTCACCAACATCAACGTGGGATGGCTGGGAAAGGTGCATGACACTCACATCTTTAGGAACTCTGGGCTGTTTGAGCAGTTGTAAGAAGGGACTTACTTCCCAGACCAGAAAATTACTGTTGGGGAAGTTGAAATGCCAATAGTTATCCTTGGAGACCCAGCCTACTCCTTGCTCCCATGGCTCATGAAGCCATACACAGGCAGCCTGGACAGTAGTAAGGAGCAGTTCAACTATAGGCTGATCAAGTGCAGAATGGTGGTAGACTGTGCCTTTGGACCTTTACAAGCTCGCTGGCGCTGTTTGCTGACTAGGTTAGAACTCAGCGCAACCAATATTCCCATTGTTATTACTGCTTGCTATGTGCTCCATAATATCTGTGAGAGTAAGGGGGAGATGTTTATGGTGGGGTGGGAGGTTGAGGCAAATCGCCTGGCTGCCAATTTTGAACAGCCAGACACCAGGGCGATTAGAAGAGCACAGGTAGGTGTGCTGCACATCAGAGAGGCTTTGAATACCAGTTTCATGACTGGCCAGATTACGATGTGACAGTTTTGTATGTTTCTCCTTGATTCAAACCCACCACCTTTGTTGAGTTTAACTCCCTGTAAGCCAACCACCCTCCCCCCTTCGATCACAGCTGGCAAAGGAAATAAAGTCACTATTGTTTTGAAACCATGCATTCTTCCTTTATTAATTAAAAAAAAGGGCGATAACTGATAAGGTATCCCGGTTGGAGTGGGGGAGGAGGGAAGGACAAGGCCACATTGCTTACTGTAGCCACACTACAAATCAAAACTGTTTGAATGACAGCCTTCTATTGCTTGGGCCATCCTCTGGAGTGCAGTGGCTGGGTGCCCGGAACCTCCCCCCCCCACGTTCTTGGGCATCTGGGTGAGGAGGATATGGAACTTGGGGAGGAGGGCAGGTGGTTGTACAGTGATAATATAATATATTGAGACATACCTATCTCCTAGAACTGGAAGGGACCTTGAAAGGTCATCGAGTCCAGCCCCCTGCCTTCACTAGCAGGACCAAGTACTGATTTTGCCCCAGATCCCTAAGTGGCCCCCTCAAGGACTGAACTCACAACCCTGGGTTTAGCAGGCCAATGCGCAAACCACTGAACTATCCCTCCCCCCAGAGTGGATTCAGCGGCAGTCTGTGCTCTTGTTGGCTTTCCTGCAGCTCCACCAGACACCTGAGCATGTCTGTTTGCTCCCCCATTAGCCTCAGCATTGCATCCTACCTCTTCTCATCGCACTCACTTAATGCTTTCCTGGACTCTGCCACTGAATGCCTCCATGCATTCAGATGTGCCTATCAGTGCAGGAGGACTGCATGAGCTCAGAAAATATATCATTGCGAGTGTGGTTTTTTTCGCCTTCTAATCTGCAATAACCTCAGACACGGAGATGATAAGGGGAGCATAGAAATATTTTCACCTGCGGGGGGATAAAAAGGGAGAGTAAAATGTAAGATGATACATTTCTGAGAACAAAAAGGAGACTCTTTCACAGTGAATCAAGCAATTCACAGCAGACAGCACATGTGCTTTAGGTACAAGGTCGCATTTTGCCTTTTATATTCAGCGCCTGCTGAATTGTAACTGTAGTACAGGGTTTAAAAGCAATAGTGTTTAATGTTTGATTTTCCCTAAAGACTTGGGATGCATTCGCGGCCAGTACAGCTACTGGAAAAGTCGGTTAACATGTCTGGGGATGGAGCAGGAATCGTCCAGGGACATCTCCATGAAGCTCTCCTGGAGGTACTCTGAAAGCCTTTGAAGGTTTCTGGGCAGGGCTGCCTTATTTTGTTCTCCATGGTAGGACACTTTACCACGCCAAGCCAGTAGCAAGTAGTCTGGACACAAAGCATGGCAGCAAATGGTCCTGGGTTTTGTTTGCATTCAAGCAACATTCAGTCTATATCTTTTTGTGTTAGCCTCAGGTGAGTGATATCATTCATGGTCACCTAGTTGAAATAGGGAAATTTTTGTAAGGGAACAGTAAAAGGACCCCATTCATGCTGGGCTGTTTGCAAGTGGCTAAAAGGGATCATCCCTGAGAATAGCCATGCGGCGAGGGGAGGGATGAAGGGATCATCCCAAATAGCCACGCAGAGGGGTGGGGGGAGGTGTGTGCTGCACATCTACCCAAAAACCACAGCCCCTCCTTTTAAACGGCAAACCTAACCGGCATTGTTTGCTATGGGAAAGGAGGGCACTGCCATTTGAAAACATTCCCACATATTAACAAGGTATTAGATGCCAAACCCACGTACCCTTTGGATTACCATGGCTGTCTGGAAACCGAATTCAGCGCCTGCCGGTATGGTGACACATCACACATGGACTCAGGCTTCAATCCCCCCTCCTGGGGTCATGTAGTAATTTTTGTTGTCAGAAGGAGGTTGGGGTGTAATGAAGTTCAGAACCCCTGCAGGGCCTAAGCCCCGGAACAACCCACAGACCTGGGAAGGCAGGTGCTGCTTTGCTGAAGTCATGTGTAAGGCCTGATCTAGTAGGTGTGCTCAGAGGCCACACAAAACTGGCCGGCGGGAGGGCAGGACCTCTGCCTTTAGCCCAGTGGTTAGTGTACTCACCCAGGGTGTAGACAGACCCTAGTTCATATTCTCCCCCTGCATGAAGGAGGCAAAAGGATTTAAACAGGGATCTGCTACCTGTCAGCTGAGTGCCCTAGCCAATGTGCTACAGAGTGATTCTCACTGTTAGTCTGTCCCCACATCACAATATCCCACAGTCCAATGTTATTCAATGCCTCTACCAAGCTCTGCAAAAAAATATAAAATCTGGCCTTAACATGAATATAAGAATCTATAAAACAAAAAGAGCTCTGGGGCTGGGGAAGCCTCTCCCCAGGGGCTTGAGATATTGGAAACTCAGACTGGATAAAATACTGGAGAAGAGAGTGCTGGGACACTCTGAAACCCACTGTGATTCCAAAGAGACTTCATTCAATAGAAGGGAAGTAGCTGCCTACCTGGGAAGTATTTATTGCCCTAGAAGATGAGACGACGGGCACCATAGGATCAGCGTTTCCTTTTATCAGAAAAAAACAGGATTATAAATATATTAGAACAAAAGAGTCATTGGTACAACTGCAGAAATGTCTGGGAATGTCCATTTAAGGGAGTCAAAGATCAGGGGGTAGTCGTGTTAGTCTGTATCCACAAAAACAACAAGGAATCCGGCGGCACCTTAAAGACTAACAAATTTATTTGGACATGAGCTTTCGTGGGTAAAAAACCTCACTTCTCACATGCATCTGAAGAAGTGAGGTTTTTTTACCCACGAAAGCTTATGCCCAAATAAATCTGTTAGTCTTTAAAGTGCCACCGGACTCCTTGTTGCATTTGAGGGAGGTGTCTTTAACAGACCTGAACTTGCATGGCACGTTAACCTATCATACTGCCACACTCTGCAACCTCACAAGGACACTCATTGCACTGCCAAAGAAACACAATTTATGCACCAAATGCTCTAAGGCCTGAATCAGTTTTTATATTGATTCAACTTTAGAACCCAATATTGTAAATCCCTTAGTGTGGATGCCCTTATACTGGTATAAAGATGCTTATATTTTATAGCATACTTTAGTAAATATGCAAAATCTAACCAATAAATTTAAATGGGTACAAAACCTGTATATACTAGGCCCAGTTCACACATAATGCAAAACCCTGGTGTCCACCCCAGACTCTATCCCTGGAGATGTAACACACTGTTGTGGGCTGAGTTAAACCTTGCTATTTTGTGGTGGGCATAGCTGCCACCTGACATCCAGGGTAAATGTGTAGAAGTGACCTAAGCTACATCAGTAGCACCCAAGCCGCAGGGACATGGAAAAACATGAGGATAAACTGAATTGTGTGGCCCAAGGGGTTTCACATGCAGGGATCAGGGTTTGGATTGGTGGAAGGGTGTGTGTGTGTGATGTTGCACCCCATAATGCTTTATAGAAATATGCTTATGAATGTAAATATGACAAAGCTGGAATATGTTTTATGCTACATATGTCATGTACCATATCTCTGCAAAGGTTATGATCTACTGAACATATTCATCCTATTTGTATGCATGTGTCATTTTTGTATTCGAAGTTATGAATATTGGCTGTGTACTTGTTTGATTTTAAGTAGCCTCAGTAAAGCATTTGGTCAGCTTCTTGAGAAAAGACTATTCTCAGTAAGTGCCCAATCAAGAAACACTTAATCTGACAATAGACTTTGATAGACACCAATCCACATCTGAGCTTTCCTGGGAACATTCCTGTAGAGAGCTAAGTCATGCATGGACATGTGACTTGCCCATGTGATTCCAAAACTCCATCTTTTGGAGGGGATTCTACACAGGGGGAGGGAGGGGTTTCAACCCACAAGAGAGAAACTACATGAAGTCCTGGGAGACCCCTCCATTTTGTCTTCAGCTGGCTCAAGAGGTAGCCTCTCTGCCCCCAAAGGATACCTGAAAGAAACTGGAACAAAGGGCAGTAACCACAGGGGTGTGAGTGATTGCTGGACCCACATTAGAAGGAGGCTAGTCTGTAAAAGAAGCTTATTGAAACATCTCTGAGGGTGAGGTTTTATCTGTATTCAGTTTTCTTACTGTATTAGCCTTAGACTTGCATGTTTTATTTTATTTTGCTTGGTAATTCACTTTGTTCTGTCTGTTATTACTTGGAAACACTTAAATCCTACTTTTTGTATTTAATAAAACCACTTTTTACTTATTGATTAACCCAGAGTATGTATTGATACCTGGGGGGGGGGGAGGGGCAAACAGCTGTGCATATCTCTCTATCAGTGTTATCGAGGGCAAACAATTTATGAGTTTATCCTGTATAAGTTTATACAGGGTAAAATGGATTTACTTGGGGTTTGGACCCCATTGGGAGTTGGGTACCTGAGTGTTGGAGACAGGAACACTTCTTAAGCTGCTTTCAGTTAAGCCTGCAGCTTTTGGGGGACATGGTTCAGACCTGGGTCTGTTTGTAGCAGGCAAGCGTGTCTGGCACAACCAGGCAGGGTACTGAAGTCCCAAACTGCCAGGGAAAACGGGCTTAGAGTGACAGTCCCAAGGGGGTTTCTGTGAGATGGATGACACACAGGCAGGGGAGTAGAAGGAACCCATGTGACAATACTGGTCAGCAAGACAGGCCGTGGTCTCAGCACACCAGCAGCATCATAGTCAAGGAGTTTTTTTGTAACCATCTTGGCAAAAAAAGAGTTTTAAGGTGGGATTTGGAGGCACATAATGAGGTAGCTGTTCAGGTGCCAAGTGGGAGGGGTAGCCTGGGGGAAAAGCAAAAAGTTGTTTATTTGAAAATATAGCGAGTGATGGCTGCACGGGTGGATCGGAGAGAAGCACCCACAGCTTGATAGTGAATGAGAGGGGATGGGTAGGGCGGGGATAGGTGATGAAGGGCCTTGCAAGTGAAGATGAGCACATAGGTGGTAGAACTATAGGTGTGGGGGGTGCTTCTGCACCCCCTGGTAATGAAGTGGTTTCCATCATATACAGGGTTTCCAGTTTGGTTCAATGGCTTTCAGCACCCTCACTATACAAATAGTTACAGCACCCCTGGATGAGCAGTTTATGTTTGATGTGATAGAGGAGGGGGAGCCAGAGGAGGGATTCAAAGAACGGGTGACAGTCAAAACAACAGCCTAGGAGAATGAACTCTGCAACGGCATTCTGAATGGACCCAAGCAGGGCAAAACTGCATTGGGCAAGGCCCGAGAAAAGGATGTTGCTGTGACTGAGATAGGAGATGATGAGACATGAGAACCTGGATGAGAGTTGTAGCTGTGTGGATGGATAGCAAAGGCCAGACCTTAGAGATGTGAAGCAGAATTGGCAAGACACAGACAGAGCCTGAATATGAGGACCTGTCCTAGACAGAGATCTGAATTGAAGTTGATGCCCAGTTTATAGATCTGCGTGACAGGCAATTTAAAAAGCCATTCATTCTGGAACAACAGTGCCCACAAAGGGAGTTACATCAGTATAAGTGAAAAATTTTCAGTACAGATAAACCCTTAGTCTGCTGAGGCACTCTGGGCTGGCTGCAAAGATTTCCTTATTACACACAAATTGACAGTACAGTGCAGTCAGAAAAAATACAGCTGACGAGACTATGCTGTGAAATGGTAACACCCTGGCACACTGTCCAATATCCCCCTCTAGTGGATAACAGCCAACTCCTCCTGCCAGCTAGTGGAGTTAATCCTTGAGTTTGCAGAATCTGTACAGAGAATATGAAGCTTGAAACAGTGCTGAGTCATTACAAAAAACAGCCACTGCATGAACACAGCTAAACCCGGAGTTGTACCCAGGTCACATGAGAGTTCTGGGAACTGGCTACAATATTGAGTGGTTGCAGTGTGGACAATCCAGGATTGCATTGAATCATGAGACAGAGACAGACAAATCTCCATGGGGCATCTTTACTTTAAATAAAATATGCAGCACAGCCGCTCACTCATACAGATCCACTGGGCTGCCTCAAACTGGCAGTTATCATCACAGCCACAGCAGAGTGAAACCACACCAGGGCACAGCAGCAACAGTCCCCCACCAAGAGGAGCATCCATCACAGAGAGGATGCAGCCCCAGCTCCCAGGAGACCACAGTGGGTACAGATAAGCCCAGAGTGGGCTCCGGGATACAGGATATGCACAAGGAGCTCCCACTCCCAACTGACACCAACCCCCCCCATCCCCACACCAACTAGTGCAAATTACTTTCCACGCAGCTTTGACACTTATTTGTCTCAATATAAAGGAAGATTTGAGGGGGATTTGACCTAGGAAATCTGGAGGAACAGGGTTAGTAAGAGTACAAGGAGCTGTCCAGAGTAAACCATCTGGTGCCACCTGCTGGAGGGGGAAGGAATCAGCTCCTTGCCACCTTTTGGGTGAAGGTGCTCTGCTCACAGGGCAGACTCCAGGCATCTTTGAGCCCAGCCGCCTGTGAGCAGTGGGGAAGGCTATACAGTTTGCATGGGCTGCTCCTGTAATCTCTGCCACTAGGAGATGAACCTCAGGCACCAAGCACCCACATTTTCAGAGAAGCATCCCTATTACATTGCAGGAGGTGAGCAAGCAACCCACCCTGTGAGCACTGCAGGTTCCACTTGATAGGCATAGGGAACTGGCCCAGTCTGTGTATGCACTAGGAGAGGGCATTGGCTCCAGGCCATCTCTATGTCTCAGCAGCAACCTTCACCAGCCTGTGGTTGTGGACAAGAACTAGGCTGTAGCTATCAGAAAGCTGACATCATAGGGCCCTCATTCCATAGCTCCCGCCCTGTCCCCTGGGATGTACACATGCAGTAGCCCCAGGCCAGGGCCTGCCAAACCCCCTCCCCCCAGGAATGTAGTGTCAGACAGCAGCTAGTTTCGCTTCTCCCTCCCCTGGCCCAGGACATGTAGCAGTGCTGGAAACCAGGTCAGCGAAGACAGCAGACCAAATTGTGGGCATAAAACCAGAGGTGCTGGTGTCTCTGCTCTAGGGAGACCCTGGCTGTCAGCACACAGCACTCAAGGGAACTGGGTGCTCTGATCAGTGCATGCTGGGAGTGGGGTTTGCAGGTAACACTGCTCCAGCAAAGGGCAGTGTCTGCTCCTGGCTCCAGCATGGAGCCCTACCGCAGGGGACCCAGAAAGCCCTTCTGGCTGGAATCAGCAGCCTCCAAGCTACTTGTGTCAGTACAACAATACCCCCTGCGAAGTGTAGTGTCAGAGGTCACCCAGTGCAGTGTCAGAGGGCACTAATTGGGCAGGGGGAGGAGAGGATGAGCAATGCCCTCTGGGAGGTGTAGTGTCTTTGTCCCCCCCTTAGGAAGCAGGGGTGCTTCGCAGAAGGCTGCCCGCCCCACCCCCCAGTGGCGCAGTGTCCAGCCACAGCATTCCCTCCTCGCCTGGCTGGCACAGCCCCTTCCGGCTGGGCTTGCCGAGGGGAAGGGCCAGGGAGGTGGGTTAGAGGCTGACGCTGCGGTGGTGCTTGAACTGGCTCTGCCCGCCCCGGCGCTGCTCCTGCTCCTCCAGCTCGTCGCTGTTGAGACTGGTGGCGTCCGACAGCCCCAGCAGATGCTCCACAGAGTCAAACTTCTGCAGGTCAGAGGCAATGGTCTGCAAGCTGAGCATGGAGAGTGTGTCCGTGGGGGGGCACTCGGCGCCCAGCCCGGCCCCCGCCTCTGCCCCTACTGGAGAGGCCCGGCGTTGGATGAGGCGCTGCAGCCGCCGGGCGTGGATCTGCTCACTGATCTGCTCCAGGTTACGGAGCGCCACCGAGTAGCGCATTTTGGCTTGGGAGACCCGCTGCTCCAGCCCTGTCACCTTGGCCTTGTGCTCCTGGGGGTTGGAGGACATCAGCAGTTACACAGATCCCTGTGCCGCCACATAGCACCCCCAAACCCTCCCTGCCCATCCCACCTCTCCACTCCAGCCCCCTTGGCCTTGTGCTCCTGGGGACGTGTGTGGGGGGGGCGCAGGGAGGCAAAACCAGGATAGAAAGACACCCCCATCTCCATCCTATAAATTCAGTCCACCCCTTGCATGCTAAGCCCCACCCCCACTCTTCCTCGCAGTTATCCGCACATGCACCCCATCCCTCTCCAAACCCAATCACAGCCTCACATCTCTCCCTGCTCCCCTGCCTCGGGCCCCACAGCCAGCAGAGGGCAGCAGCCATGAGAAACCCCATCCCTTCCTGGGTAGGGAGCAGCAATACGTGCCACCCAGGGCATTGTGAGATCTCAGGGGGTGGGTACATCTCACCCAAGCCGCACACACACATGGCCCTCAAAGCACTGACACCAGGATCTTAGCGGGGGCGGGCGTGCACATGTCCCGGCCCCCCTTGGGGATGCCAGGATATCAGCAGGGGTGTGGGTGTGTGCACCCCAGGATCTCAGTGGGGCTGTAACGGCTCACCTCGAGGATCTGGTTGAACTGGGCCTTGAGCTCGAAGTAGGGCTTGCTCTTTACGATGACACGCTTGAGGGATTTCTGCAGGGTCTGCACCTTGGCTTCAGCCTGCTGGCAAAGCCGGGTGACGCGCTGGTGCTCCCGCTCGCTGTGCAGCCGCTCCTCCTCCGCCTCATTCACCTGCAGCCGGAGCAGGACGACACGCAGCTCAGAGCGGGCCCCCGTTCCCACCCAGCCTGTGCCCCCACATACACACAAAGCCTTGCAGATCTCAGTCACCTCCATCCACTCCCCACCCTCCCACGCACACCGCATCCAATTCCATCACCCCTCCCCGTCCGTCCCTGCCCAACACGGACTCAGGCGGTCACCTCCCCCAGGGGGTACAACCTACCACCCCCCATTCTCTGTGCAGTTGGTATGGTCCTTGTGGCACCAGCACCCGCACCCCCACCCCTCCTCTGGCAGATGGCATCATCATTTGGTTATCGCCTCCACCATGTCCCTGAGCTCCATGCTCCCAGCTCTCACCATGCAGACGGCAAAGTCCTCCTCCCCCTGTGCCCAGCCAGTGTGGTCCCCCAGCTCTCCCCTAGCAGGTCGCGTCATCAGCACCTCCATGTGGTTGATATAATTCCCCTGGCCCTTGTGATTGGTATGGCTCCCTGGTCCAGTCCCCATGTCTGACTTTCCCAATGGCATGGTTCTCCCCGCTCCCCATGCTTCGTACAGCTCACTCCCTCCCTCCCATATCTCACCTTGCAGGTGGTGTGGTTCCCCCTCTACGTGGGCAGTACAACGTCCAGCCCCACCCTGACATCTCACCTTGCAGGTGGCATGGTTGAGCATCTCCTGCCAGGTGGGGTCAAGCCGGTTCTTGTCGGCCATGACGCCCTGTTCCGCCACAAAGACCATCTCACGGGCGGCATTGTGCATGCTGACCGCCCGTTCGTACCGCAGCGCTGCCTTCTGCGTCTCCTGCTGGGCCTGCGTGAAGGGGAGAGGAAAGTCAGAGAGAGAGAGAGCGCGCATGGCAAGGGACTCCTGCCCCCTCTCCTCTCCCAGAGCAGGGGTAGAACCCAGGTGTCCCGACTCTCAGCCCCCATGCTCTAACCACTAGACCCCCCAATCCCCCTTCAGAGTTGGGAATAAAACCCAGGAGTCCTGGCTCCCAGTCCCCCCGCTCTAATCACTAGACCCCACCTCTCTTCCATAGCAGGAACAGAATCCAGGTGTCCTGACTCCCAGCCCCTGCTCTAACCCAGTCGCTCCTCAGGGCCAGGACAGAACCCAGGAGTTTGATTTTGGCATGTCTCAGGGCGGGGGCTACACCAGGCAGGGGGCAGGGAAGATGGGAGCATTCACACCTCCTTGGCCAGGCGACGGGCCTCATAGTATGGACGCGCTTTCTCGATGCAGTTCCCCAGCTGGGAGCCCTGGGTGTTGAGCTTCCTGGCGGATTCAGAGAGGATCCTGCGGTATGTGGTCCTGGCTTCCTGCAGCGGGGAGGAGAGCAGTAGCATTGGGGCCAGTACTGACCACCACGGGAGAGCACCCCCTGCTGAGCTCCCCGCCCCACAACCTGTAGCACAACACCCTCTAGCGTCACACTGGGGAACTGGGGCCAGCAGTGATTGCCAAGGGAGAGCACCCCCAACTGAGCCCCACTCCGCTCCCTGCAGCACAGGCCCCACACTGGGACAGACTATCAGAGAGCACCCTGGCCCCCTTAGCTTTGCAGGGCAGGGGCTACGGAAACAGCTCCAAGGGTCACTAAATGCCCAGTAAGGGCTGTGACCACCCCAAAGGAAGAGACAGGCTCACTGGCCCAGCACGGAAACAATCGGTGAGAGCTGCAGGGTGTCTCTGAGGCCTGGATAGGGCTGTAACACGAGGCTGGTCGTGGCAGGGTCATGCTCAGTCCGAGGCTCGGCGGTCAGCCCTGCAGGGAGCCCAGTGCTCACTCACGTCCAGCTGCAGTTCCACCCGATTGATCTCCTCATTGGCCTGGTTGAGATGCTCCAGCTCCTCCTGCAGGGGGGAGGCAGAGCATGAGGCTTAGGGACCCGCCCCAACGCCACACCCTGCTCAGCAGGACAGCGCCACCCTGACGGGTCTCCCCTCCCAGCCTGCGAGAGCCCCTCCATGCAGCCCTTCTGCTCCCGGCACAGCTGTGAGGGATGGCACCATGAACAACACAGCGCGGCCTAGTGCACAGAGCATATTCCAGGCTGTGCCACTGGCCTATTGGGTGACCTTGGGTAAGTCGCTTCGCCCCTCTGTGCCTCATTTCCCCATCTGTGAAATGCCGATACATTTGTAATCCACTTGGATCTGCTGGTGAAAAGTGCTAGATCAGAGGTGGGGACCATTGTATGTACCTGTTCTGAGGAGACAGGACAGGGCTTTGTGCCAGGGACTCATGCTCTCTGATAGTAACGTGCCTCTGACACACAACATGTATTATGGTCATGGTTCAGGGCCGCATCGTGCCAGGCACCATGTACAACACCTGCAGAAATGTAGATGTGCTCCCAATTAGACAAGAGACAACGGGCTGAGAGAGACTGATGGGGAGCACAAAGGAACGATGAGTCACTTTCGATCAGCGTGATAGCAGCCGCAGCTCCTAGCCAATGTTGAGCGTCATGTAGGCATCGTGGCAAAGGAGGCACTTGAAGGAGGGCAGTGAGGTAGCTTTGTGGGTGTTTATGGGAGCTGCTGCTCCCCCTCCTCCAGACAGGGGTGGCATGGCAGGAAGCAGGGAGGTGCCGCTGGGAAAATCTACCAAACAGGTGATGAAGGCTGATGTCACTGGCAGAGTGGAGGCTGGGCTCCACATCTCGATAGCGCGGGGGGGGATGATAGATAGGGCCATGAAAAGCCTTAAGACAAGCGATTTGTGTGTGATGCGAGGGGGAGCCAATGGGGAGCTCGCAGAGAGGGGTGGAGGGGTCACAGGAAAATGATCTTTGCAGCAGCATTCTGAACAAACGTAAGCTGGGTAAAAAGATGGGACTGGTCCCAGCCAGGGAGGAGGATGCTGCAACAATTGAGATGCGAGACAACGAGGGCCTGGCCAAGAGACCTAATGCACTCAGAGATCTATTGACGATCAGAGCTGGATAACTGCACCCGTGCTCTGCTGTTCCCTGAGGCGGCAGGATGGGCCCCTGCACTAAGAATTCTGTATCTCTGATCGCGACCTGAGTCACGTACATTATGGTAGCCCCTAGGGGCTGCATTGTAAACTCACATAAAGAAAGACAGCCCCTACTCTAAGGCGGACACAGACTACAAGGGCTGGACTATAGGATCTCCAGAGGTCCCTTCCAGCCCTACAACCAGGATCCTAGGAAGGCTTTTAACTCCACCAGTTTAGCATGGGCTGCAGTTACAGCTGCTTTGTCTTGGAGTCCCAGGAGGTGTTAATTAGATCAAGTGAGATAACAGGATCAAAGGACACCTTTAAATCCTGATCTAGACAAAGCCTTAATCCGATTCAAAGATGTTTTATAAATCAGTTCAATTTAATTCAGGGCTTGTCTATTATCCTGGTACAGCTACGCCAGTGAACCCCCACATGAGGGCATGCTAGTCCAGAAATAAAAGTGACTGTTTCCTGATATTTACTTGTAAGTAATTATTCTGGGATGAGTGTTGTTGTAGAGCAATAAGGGGGAGGGGGTGAGGTAATATCTTTTATTGGACAACTTCTGTTATTCTGTGTTAACAGGCCACTTCACCTTGAATGGCCCCTTAGAATGTGTGCTAACTATGTACACTCAACTATCCCTTCAACCTTGTAGTTAGCTGTGACACTGGGAGTACCTTTCCCAGACTCGAAGAGCTGCATGTAACTTGAAAGCTAGGTCAGTCAAATAAAAGATATTACCTCACCACCTTGTCTCTCAAACTTCTGGAAGAAAGTCATTTTTATTCCAGAATAGCATGTCCACACAGGGAGTGATGTCGACATAGCTACAGCATGATAATTATTTCACTATAGCTCTGCTGGTCAACTTCTCCATGTAGACAAGCCCTCAGTGAAGAATCAGATTAAGAAAAATTGTTATGAACTGGATTACAAGTGTCCACACAGGAATTTGCACCCAAACTAATCCCCCAAAGACAGGTTACTGCCTTCTGTAATGGGAACTACTCACACCCACACCAGTGACCAATGGCATTAGAGGAAACCAGGTCCAGCCAGCCCTCACCTGTATCCTGGGGTCCAACTCTTCCTCCACATCTTCTTGGTCCATCGATGGGATTTTGGTTTCGTCACCACTGCAGACATCCTCGGGGATAGGAGCCCTGAGCTCCTCACCCTCCTGCGTGGGTGTCCGCAGCTCCCCAGGAGGCGTCTGGCGCCCATCCCCCACATTCATGCCCAGAACCAGCCGCTGGTCTGAGTCCCCCATGGTGGGGCCCCCACAACACTCTTCCCCTTGGCAATATCAGGTCTCCCTCAGCAGGCAGGCTGCAGGTAGAGCCTTCACAGGGACGCAGGCATCCTAGTGGTGGGCCCATCCACTGGGTCACACCGACACCCGAGCCATGAGCAGGCAGGGAATTGGGAATGGTCGCGGCAGCCCTGGGTTACAGCAGGAGCTTGGAGAGTGGCTGGGGCATTGAGCGACAAGGCATGAGAAGATATTCAGGGATCCACTGCAGCGGCGCTGGAGGAGATATTAGAGATGAACGTCCCTCCTCGTACCAGCGTCTGAACCACGTCTTGCTGCCCAGTCAAAGGATGGGGCAATGTGCTAGCTCGGTCCCCCGGAAAAGAGAGAATTAGGACCACAATCAGCAATCTGAGACAGAGACCAAAGGCCAAGAAGGGGGCTCGGCGAGGGGGTGGAGAAGAATCTCCAGTGGCAGAGAGCCAGAAGCGCCTCCACCCCCCACTGCCAGCCCCAGCGAAACCCTGATGAGAGCTGGTCCTCGAGTGTGAAACCTGGAGAACTGGGTTCCAGCTGGATCTGCAGAGATAGGAGAGGGGGCTGGAAAATAAGCAGCAGACAGTGAATCAGGCACCACTCTCTGTACCAGACACCAACAGAGTAAGGGGGACCCTCGTCAGCACCAACATTCCCCACCCCACCAGAGACACATACACACCCCAGACAGAAGGGGACCCGGTCACCTTCAAATGACACAGAAGAGTCACCAGGTTCCCACTTCATCCTTGCCCCATCTATTGCTACTTCCCATAAAGCACTCTGCATCCACCCCACAAATCCATCCTGCACCCATCCAACCGCCCTCCCCCTGCCCCAAAGCACCCAGCAACCATTCCACTGCCCCTTCCCCAATGCAAACTGCACCCACCCCAATGTCCCCTATGCCCACACCACCTCCGCACCTTGCACTCACTCCAATGTGCCCAGCAGTCATCCCACTGCCCATTCCCCATTGTAGCCTGCACTCACCCCAATGCAGCCAGCACCCCCCCACCTTCCCCCCACCCAATGCACCCAGCACCCATCCAATGGCCCTCTCTCCCTGCCCCAATGCGCCCAACCATACCACCGCCCCTTCCCTAATGCAAATTGCACCCACACATGTCCCCTGCGCCCACCCCTCCCCCAATGCAGCCAGCACCCATCTAACAGCACCCTGCAGCCGCCCCACCCCAATACAAAGTACAACAACCTCCTCTCCAACGCAAGCTGCCCATTCCCTGCCACCCTTGCACCCAACCAAACGTTCCCATGCAACCACCCCTCCTCAAATCACCCCACCCTCCCCCATCGCGAACTGCACCCACCCAAATGCACCCTGCCCCAAACAACCTCTCCGCTACCCCCTCCCCCATGCACCACGGGCCCTGGTCCCGCCCCCAGGGGGCTCAGCTCGGTGCACAGGGGCGGGCACCCCCGGGGTGGGGACGACCTGTTCTATTTACCTCCTACTCTCCAGGCTAAGCGACTAGCCGCAGCCCTCCCCTCCCAACCCAACAAGCCCAAGCGGAAGCGGAACCCGCTCTCCCGGGACACCCCTTTCCCCATCCGCATATCTGCCGTACAACATGGCGGCTCCCATGTGCGCAGCACCCGGCCCCGTTCCTGCCCTCAAACTGCCCTCGGGAGGGAATAGAGCGAAACATCCCAGGAGGATCAGAGAGATAGCCCGGCTCAATTCTCACCGAGGTAAATAAATAATCTCAAAGTGAGAGAGCGAGTAGTCACACATGAACGCCACCATCCTGTATCTATGGTGGGTGCCGCCATCTTGGGTTACGGCCCAGAGGAAGGGAAAATAACATCCAGGGACTCTAGGATGCCAGCTGTTTACCTCGCCCTCTGCTCCTGCCGTAATGCAAGATGGTGGCTACAACGAGGGAAGAGAATATGGCGGCGCCCATAGCAGACACCAACATGGCCACACCCATGACTGCTCCCGTATGGCCACGTGACCCACCCGCCCCGGCGTTCTCTCCTTGGAAGGGAAGCCAAGGGCTTGCCTGCTCGCACGTTCAAGCTGGCGGTGGAGATATAGTGTGCCACGTGGCGCTCAGCAGCCAATCAGAGATCCCTGCGGGCTGTCCCATCTTTATCCAGGGGGAAGAGCTATCTGGAAGAAACCATTTTTTTAAAAGTAAAAATAATTAGGTATTAATTAAAAATAAATAAATAAACAAAAGAGTCAAAATCACTCCAAAATCCCATGTTCATTTTCTGGGGTTAATTTATTGTGAGGTTTTTTTCACAGCCATTGGCCACATAAAAGCAGTGGTCATAGTTGCTGTGGCAATGCCAGGTTGGTCCATGCTGTGATGGTTTCAAGGTAGGGTTACCATATGTAGGGTTACCATTCTTCCGGCTTTTTTGAGTTAAAAATAGTGTCGGGGGGAATTTGTAAATGTCCGGATTTCCTAGGGTTACCATATTTCATCAATCAAAAAAGAGGACGGGAGGAGCCCCGCCCTAGCCCCACCCCCCATCCTGCCCTAGCCCCGACCCTCCTCTTCTACTCTCTCCCACTTCCCGCCCCCCTCAGAACTCCCAACCCTCCCCCCACTCCTTGTCCCCTGACTGCCCCCTCCTGGCAGCCCTGCCCCTAACTGCTCCCCAGGACTCCACCCCCTACCTAACCTCCCTGCTCCTTGTCCCCTGACTGCCCCCTCCTGAGACCCTCCCCCCATCCTAAGTGGCCCCCTAGGACCTTACCCCCTACCTGTCCCCGACTGCCCCAACCCTTATCCATACCCCCACCCCCACCCCCAGACAGACACCAGGGACTCCCACGCCCCATCCAACCACTCCCCACCCCCTGG
>NC_048311.1:6639311-6656737 GCF_013100865.1 Trachemys scripta elegans | reverse complement strand
CCCCCCCCCAACTCCCGACCCATCTAAACCCCTCTGCTCCCTGTCCCCTGACTGCTCCCTCCTGGGACCCCTGCTCCTAACTGCCCTCCAGAACCCCACCCCCTACCTAAGCCTCCCTGTTCCTTGTCCCCTAACTGCCCCCTCCTGAGAGCTTCCCCCCACCCTAACTGCCCCTCTAGGACCCTACCCCCTACCTGTACCCTGACTGCCCAAAACCTTACACCACCAACCCCCAGACGCCCCCCCCCAAACTCCCGACCCATCCAACCCTGCTCCCTGTCTCTTGACTGCCCCCTCCAGAACCTCCCTGCCCCTTTTTCGACCCCGTGGCCCCCTTACCGAGCCGCTCAGAACAGAGTGCTGCGTAGCGGGCAGCAGGGGAGGGGAAGCAGGAGCAGGGGGAGGAGCTCCAGACTGCCGGAGGCCCGATGCGAACGGCTGTCCGGCGATCTGCGTATGCGGGGGAGGGAGAGAGAGGAGGGGAGTGATCTCAAGTTGCAGGGCAGAGGAAGGGGAAGCGGAGGAGGGGCGGCGAGTGGCACTATCCGGCCGGCTGCCCTGTCAGTCGCGCACGCTCTGCATGGGGGGAAATCCGGACATTTACAAATTCCCCCCGGACACTATTTTTAACTCAAAAAAGCCGGACATGTCTGACAGAATCCGGACGAATGGTAACCCTAGGATTACCCTAGGGTGTGGTCGGGGACAGGTAGGGGGTAAGGTCCTAGGGGGCCAGTAGGATGGGGGGAAGGTCTCAGGAGGGGGCAGTCAGGGGACAAGGAGCAGGGAGGTTAGGTAGGGGGTGGAGTCCTGGGGGGCAGTTAAGGACAGGGCTCCCAGGAGGGGGCAGTCAGGGGACAAGGAGTGGCGGGGAGGGTTGGGAGTTCTGAGGGGGGCGGGAAGTGGGAGAGAGTGGAAGAGGCAGGGGCGGGGCTAGGGCAGGATGGGGGGCGGGGCTAGGGCGGGGCTCCTCCCGCCCTCTTTTTTGATTAATGAAATATGGTAACCCTACCATACGTCCGGATTTTCCTGGACATGTCCGGCTTTTTGGTCCTCAAATCCCCGTCAGAGGAATCTATCCCTCAATCTCTGACCTATTAATGACCAATGGGGTCGTCTTGTCCTTGGTGTAGAAGAAGGGGAAAATTTCCTCCGTGAAAGAGGCGGTGAAGGTGTAGAGATGGGCCAAGGACTCAGCATTGTAAAAGGCCACCTGCCCCTCCATGTAGTCCAGGTAAACCCCAACCCTGTGAAGCCTCTCGTTGCAGTACACAAGGGCCAGGGAGGTGTTGAGAGCCCAGTATTTGCCCATGTGCATCTCAAAAGTCCAGAAGCCATGCTCAGGTGTGAGTCTGAGATGTCCCTTCCTCTTCACTGACTTCCTGGCCACCCCCACAGCCCAGCAATCAGCATCCCACACCTCCACTTCCCAGTAATATCTGCCAAATGAGAACCCTTCATTGGCCAGGACGCAAGGAGCTGTGTCGAATCTCTCGTGGTTGTTGGGCAGGTCCTTCCGCTCGTCTCCAAGATGCACACTCCTCCTGTCACTGGACAGGACAAGCTCAGGGTTGGCTGTTTTAGGATTCAGAGTCACCTCCACTGGACAGAGAGAAAGAATGTGTGATTAGATAGATAGATAAAGGGAGTGTATGCAATTGGGCTGGGGAAAGAGAAGAAATCTGATTATTGCAAGGAGAGAAACATTACTTAGAGAAAATATAAGATGTCCCTACCTACTCCCGCTAGATGTATATCACATACTGAGTTTTTCCAGGGGCTGCTAGCTCTGATCTGGCTCTAGAGTGGGGGCATTGGCTGACTTGGGGGTTGATGTGATACAGGACCTTTCCCCCGAGGTGTCAGTTCCAGTGTGGCGGAGCTGGCAGTGACTTGAAGCCATTCCCATTAACAGCTTTACCGGCATGGGTAAGACAAGCAGGTGGGTAAGAACATAAGAATGGCCATACTGGGTCAGACCAATGGTCCATCGAGCCCAGTATCCTGTCTTCCGACAGTAGCCAATGCCAGGTGCTGCAGAGGGATATGAACAGAACCAGAAATCATCAAGTGATTCATCCCCTGTTGCCCATTCCTAGCTTCTGGCACTCAGAGGCTAGGGACACCATCCCTGCCCATCCTGGCTAATAGCCATTGATGGACCTGTCCTCCATGAACTTATCTAGTTCTTTTTTGAACCCTGTTATAGTCTTGACCTTTACAACAACCTTTGGCAAAGACTTCCACAAGTTATGTGAAGTACTTCCTTATGTTTGTTGTAAACCTGCTGCCTACTAATTTCATTGGGTGACCCCTGGTTCTTGTGTTATGTGAAGGGGTAAATAACACTTCCTTATTCAATTTCTCCACACTAGGTTGTTTTTTCCCCCGCAGAACTCTATCATATCCCCCTTAATGTGACTCAGTCCTTTTTTCTGGATGTGATTCTTAGTTCTTTTTCCATTGGGTCCCAGAGGCCAAACTGTCCTGTAACCCTCTCACCCACCCTGAAGGTTGAACCAAGGTGGGACAGCATGAGGGAAGCTCACCCTGGCACTGCCCATGCCCCACATTTTGTGTGGACTAAGGCCTAGTCCCCAGGGCTGTGGGTGAAGGGGCCTCTCCCCACCATTCAGTTGACATTGGGAACGTGATGTGATTGCAGGGGTACAGCATGCCATATGGCTCCATCCCCCTGCATTTCCTTCCACAGAGCCCCTTGATGGGGCAGCCTGTAGCCCTCTGATTCTCTTTGGGCCAGGTCCACAGTTGGTGCAAATCGCCACAGCTAGCAACACCGGGCCAATTTACACCAGACCTGCAGGACCTAGCCCCGCTTGCTGTCACGCATAGGCCTAGCCACAGCGGCGAGAGGAAAAGGAATGGGATTCGCTCCTGCTTCACCTCTGTAACCTATCATCTGTATCCTCTGGACGCTGTTCAGCAGCGGCAGCCGGCAGTCACATGGCTCCAGCGACTGCGAGCAGGGCTTCGAGAGCTTCTCACTGCCAGACCTGCAACCCACCAACAGAGGCATAGTTAGAGATCACTGAGCCACAGGACACTGGGAGCGTGGCCCCAGCTATCTCCTTCCTGGGACTGTAGGGTAAAGCATGCCAAGCCACTGGGCTCCCATGGTTTCCCTTGGAACAATCATCATGAATGTTGTTATCCAGCCTGAATGGGCCTTTGCCCAGTCTCAGGCCTCGGCTACCCTACAAAGTTAGGATGGTGTTAGCTGCCTTACATCAACCCATTTGTGCATGTGTCTACACCTAAACTGGTGTAAGCACCCCATTAAGCCAACACAATAACACCAGCTTCCCAAGTGGTGTTGATGTATGTAGGCTAATGCAGTAGAAATGTAGACACTGTGTTACCTATGTTCACCCTAACAGTCCTCCAGCAACCATCCCAGAGTGCCCGATACTCACCGCTCTGGTTGCAATGGTGAACTCCACTGCCCAGGGGTCATACAGGCCGGAAGCCCCCCATCACCTTTAAAGCCCCTCGAATTTTTGCAATGCCTTTTCTTGATTATCCAGCTTGGTGAGCCCACCTAGCAGCTCTCCATTGTTTTATGCAACTGCCCAGCTGACCACATGCTGGCTACATGCTTCAGACATGCTCCAGTTTGGGGTAGACAGGAGATGAGGCTGTGCAGGCACAGCTACAGACCAGACATAGAAATGTGGACATCTACAGGCAGATTGCAAGGGGGATCCAGGAGAAGGGTATGACAGGGACCTGCAGCAGGACTGTGTGAATGCCAAGGAGCTGCAGCAAGCATATCAGGAGGCCAAGGAGGCCAACAATCGATGAAGTTCCAAGCCACGGACATGACGCTTTTACAAAGAGCTGCATGCTGTATTGTTGGAGATCCCACCAGCACCCCTCTCACTACCATGGATACCTCCAAGGAGCCCAAGTCACAGATGTCTGATGTGAAGAGCGGGGAAGAGGAGGCGGACAAGAAAGAAGAGGAGGAGTATGGAGGACAGGTGACTGGGAGGACCACCTATGCTGTGAGCCAGGACCAGTTTGAGACTCCACTGCAGTCTAGTCAGTCCCCAGGTCAAGCATGGCCTAACCTTGGGTATAGTGATGGCACTGCCAAATTAGCAGGACACAGCTATGGAATTTTCATTAATTGACTCATAATAGAAGAGGTAGTGGTACAACAAAGAGAGCTAGAGTTGCTGTCTGCTTTTCATTTTCATTCTGTAGAGTTAGTCAAGGAGGCCACACGGAGCAGTTTGCTTGTGTACAAAGGGATGTCCCTTGAATCCTCCTGAGAGATCTCAATGAATCGTCCATGGAGGTTTCTGGGGATAGCAGCCTAATTTCTGCCTCCATTGTATGACACTTTCCCAAGTCAGTTGGTGATAACTTCGGCAGGCACCATTGCCGTAAACTGCCTAGCGACATATGTACCTGGGTGACTTTGGGGCGCCAGCAGCAGCAGCTGTGCTCCCTGTGCCTTTGTTACCCTAAGGAGTGAGATATCAGGTTAAATCACCACCATCAACTGCAAAAAATGGTGCCAGTATTCAATGCCACTGCCCTAATTTCATAGTTTCATGCAACTGAGCAATTTCCTCCTCATTTCCATCACCCTGGCGGGTCATACTCATGACATCTGGTGCAGTGAGTGTGCTGTGCATGAGCACACCGAAGCAGAAGTTTTAATAAGCTTGTCTTGTGTAACACTTTGGGGAGCAAGGGAAGGGGGCAGTTCTGAATGTTTGGTTTCACTTTCCGTTCCTACTATACTGGCAATGGTACCTCTGTGTTTTATCTGCAGCTGCTGACATTGTGACCTTGAGGGGTTCCCCCTCCACATGGGTGGAATAATTGACCAGATAAGGAGGAGAAAAAGGAGAATGTGGGAGGATATGTTCTGTGAGATCCTGCAAGCCGGTGCTGCACCAGACCTTGAAGAGAGGGCCTGCAGGGCGAACACTGCAGACTGTATGGAGAAGGAAAAAGAGGACAGGAGAAGCACCAGGACAAATGGGGCTTCTTTGTCAGCAAACACAGATGCTGTAGACTCTTGTGGACCTCCAGCTCCAACAGTCCTGGCCTCGACTCCCATTGCAGTCTGTGGAGAACTGCAGCATAGCACCTCCCTACAAGCCCCCTCAGCATTCCTCATAGCCAGCATGCCTGTCCCTACCACTCCACGCTGTGGAAAACGTGAACAACCAGAGCTGACCTGTGAGAGCCATCGTTGATGTAGCTACAATGAACATCAGTGTTCCTTCCTCTGGTTTATTTATTAAGTCTCCCTAATTTTTTTAAGTTAAAATGTATTTACTTTTAAGTTTTTCAGATTGTGTGTTGGGAGCTGTTTTCATTCGTGAATAAAACTCTTTTGTTTTGAAAGCGATTCACCTTTCCTAGTTTACTACACATGATGTATAATGCCAAAGTGGTGATTTGTGCACTGCACTGACAACCCAGCAGGAACGTGCACAGGAATAAAAATTTGGCTGTTTTTGGAGGTCCACTTTCTGTGCCTCCCCTCACCCCTCGCGGCCAGAGGAGCTGGATCTCCCTTCCCCCCCATGGCTAGAGGAGCTGCCTCTCTCTGCCATGGCCCTGGGGCCGGTGGAGCTGGCTCTCCCTCCCCACTCTCCGCAGCCCCAGGACCGGTGGAGCTCACTTTCCCCCAGCAGCCAGAAGAGCTGGATCTCCTTCCGTGGCCCCAGGGCTGGAGGAGCTCACTCTCCCGGCCCTGGCTCCAGAGGAGTTCTCTGCCCCCACTGATTGTGGGGGCCTGTGGCCCTGCTTGGCCCCCATTGCGCACGCCTCTGCAACCCAGTGGATCAGTGCAGTCATCACAAATGTACAGCAAGCACACCAATGTTAATAGCTGCACTGGCAGTGAGATGTGCCCAGATGTGCAGCAAGCACCACAGAGTTCCTAACAGGCCCCCAAACTGCAGTGCCAGGTTGAGCACAGTCAGCCACAGCATATTACCATGGCTCACTGTTAAAGTGCCCTTTTAAAGCCTCCCCAAGCCGTATAGAGCCTCGCTGAGCTTGTCTGATAGCCCTTGTGTCTGGCTGTTCAAACTCAGCAAACAGCCCCTCCATCTCCACCCCTGAAGCAACATTTCCCCCTTTGCTTCCCAGATATTATGTAGGACACAACAGGCAGCTATAACCATTGGGATATTTTCACACTGAGATCCAGTCTGGTGAGTAAACAATACCAGCGCCCTTTCAATCTACCAAAGCACATTCACTGGTCATTCTGCACCTGTTGAGCCAGTAGCTGAATCTTTCCTTGGTGCTGTCGAGGTGACCCGTGTTCGGCTTCATGAATCAGGGAAGCTAGGGGTAGGCTGGGACCCCAGGATCAATACTGGCATTTGAACATCAGCAATGGTAATCCGCTGATCAGGAAAGAAGGTCCCTGCTTGTAGCTTTCTGAACAGTCCTGTGCTCTTAAAGATGTGAGTGTCATGCACTTTCCATGACCAGACAACACTGATGTAGGTGACGCATCCCTGGTGATCCACCAGCACTTGCATGACCATGGAAAAGTAGCCCTTTCTGTTGGTGTACCCTGTGGAAAGGTGATCTTAGGGCAAAATAGGGTCCATTGCTCCACTGCAGTTTGGGAACCCCTTAGCTGCAAATCCATCCACTAAGTCCTGCATGTTGCCAAGAGTCACAGTCCTGCATAGCAGGAGACAATTAATGGCCCCACACATTTGAATGACAGTGGCCCCCACAGTGGATTTTCCCACTCCAAAATGACTTCTCACTGACCAGTAGCAAACCGGCTTTGCAAGTTTCCACAGTGTGATTGCCACTCATTTCTCCATTGTCAGGGCAGCTCTCAGTTTGGTGTCTCTGTGCTGGAAGGCTGTGCTAAGCTCAGCACACAGATCCAGAAATGTGGCCTCGCTGTGACACTCTGTACCTCAAAATAGCACCATGGAACCCCCATATTCTCCACTGTGATATGATTATTATATGTTTTGTACAATGCATGCCTTGTGAGGTATCAGTTAGAAAGTCTTGATTTGTTGAACCTTAATATCCTGTTGGGTTGTATGTACTATCATTGTATGTGAAGTTATAAAATATTGCTGTGTGTGTGTTACTGAAATATGAGGTAAATGGGAAATTCCCACAGCTAGCCTTTCAGTGGCAACAAAGGAGTAACTAACACTGACAAAACAGATTTACATCAGGACCAGCCAGACATGTGTTGATGGCCCATCAAGAAGAATCCACTCTCCCAGAGATCCCTCAGAGAGGGCACATACACAATGGGGACTACCTAACCCCCATGTCACAGCAAGGAGAGAATGTATAAATGAGGGTTGATGACATCACCACTTGGCCTCTCTCCTCCCCCATCTCAACATCTGGAAGATCGTCTGGAAAACAAAGACTTTGAACTGGGGAGACTGGTCCTAGGCTGAGGAGGAAATTCAGCCTGTGTATTAAGAACCGTAATCTATCTGCAACATCCAATGGGGTAAGAAAAGCTGTTTGATTCAACTCTTGCTTAGTCTGTTAAAGTGTAGAATTTAGATTATGATTCTGTATTTTGTTTCTTGCACTGTCCAAAGGAGTCTTGATCAGCATAAGACAGTACATTACTGGGATTCAAGGCTGGGGAGATTTGCTGGTATTTCTCTACACATTTCATGAATAGTTTAAAGAGCATTCATGCAACTTAGCCGGGTTGTGTCTTTACATGTTGATGACTGAGTGATCACAGCACCTGGAGAGATGTACTGCATGGCATTGTGCGAAACAGCCCAGGCTGGAGTGTTAAGAGGGCACAGCAGTACCACAGGTTCAGGTTGTACCCCTGGGATCCCATCATACTTGTGCATTTGAAAGTTCTGCAGCCATTTCTCATTGTCCCAAACCTGTATTATAATGCAATCCCAGCAGTCAGTGTTTGTTTCTTGGGCCCTGAAGCAGCGCTCCACCATCTGCAGCTGCTCCATGAACGCCAACAACAACCTTGAGTTAGTTCTTGTTATGTCCCACAGCAAACTGACCAACAGGAAATCATTATGTTCCTTGCAGTTCTTCTTGTGGTTCTACAAATAACAGAAGATCATGTGTCCTGTGCTTGCAATGCTCATGACAATAGTGCACAGCTGTGCAGGCTCCATTCTTCTGTGGGAGATGGCAGAGAGTTACAAGTCTCTTGTTTGTTTCTTGGGAAATTGAAAATAGGTGCAAAACTTATGGGATAGAGATGATAGTATGCGATGGAGAACATTGTATTATGGAAAGTTGACCACTTGCTCTCAGTCACCCATGTACAATTTACTTCTGCCTCACCATGCATTGCCAAACCTACCCAAAACACAGTGCACTGGATGGTAGCACATGACACACTGGGATACCTACCCATGGTGCACTGTGTTATCGACACAAGCACTGCTGGTGAGTACGTGCACTGCCAGCCAAGGAGCCTAGTATGCACATACACAAGTGATGTACTAACTGTGGCGGCTATATACCGACATAACTTGTGTCGCCAAAACTTTGTAGTGTAGACATGCCTCAGACCAGAGGTGATGTGGGGAGGGGGCATGTGGGGTCATGTGCCCCCAGAGATTGCTCAGTCATATGGTGTGGCTGGCCCCCCTCCCTGCGGAGCAGCTGAGCCTGTGAGCTGTGCTGGGCAGGAAGACTCAGCTGCTTTAACTCTGCCAGGAGAGGCAGGAGAAAAGCTGGGAGCGGCAGGGAGGGGCTGCTGCTTTCTGGGAGTGGGGAGGCACTGCTTTCTGGGGGCAGGTTGCCGGGGGGGCATGACTCAGCTGTTCCAGGGTTGTGCCCCCCATTATCAGCAGGCATGGGTCATCTCTGCCTCAGCCTTTCACTCCTCTGGGGTCACCTGGAGAACTCCTCTCCTGCATAGGTGCTCTCCAGGTACATATAGTTATACGGTCATCATCCTCCACCTCCTACCCCCATATATCCAGATACACAGGCATGCACACAGGGCCAGATGTCCAGCTGGTGTAAATCAGAGTTACTGCATTGGAATCATTGAACCCCCCTGTGGGTCCGGGGACAGAATAGGCCCACTACTCCTCCAACATAAGAGGCGACTAAAAGGGCGCTGCCTGGAGAGGGATGGGCTCCGTCAAGTTAGAAATTTGCCCAAGACACACCATATGATGAGCAAGTCTACGATGTCCATACTGGATTGATCACAGACTGGGTTAATAATGACCACGCCATCCATCTCCCACCAGAGCAGACATGACAAGTATACTACTGGTGTAACCCCAACAAAGAGTATCCATGGAAGAGATAACATCACCATAGCCGCATGGAATGTAAGGACATTGAGACAAATAGGGAGGTTGAAAGAACATATGTATGAAATGGAACAATACACCTGGCACCTTCTAAGAATCTCTGAGGTCAGATGGAAGAACTTTGGAGAGGTACTAACAGAAGAAGGCCATATATTCTATTATAGCGGAGAGGACAAACATGTCAACGGCATAGGATTTCTTGTGCACAAGATATCAAGAATTTAGTATTAGGATGCCGCCCAATATCCAGCAGGCTTATTTCCATCCATCTAAAGGCAGTACCATTTAATATCACAGTGGTATAAGTCTACGCCCCTACAACAGACTATGATGATGAGCAAACTGAAGATTTTTGCAATCAGTTCCAAGACATCATCACAGGAAAGATATCTTGATTGTACAAGGAGATGGGAATGCTGGGTACTGACACACAGGCAGATTAGCAAGATTATTGTGGCCCTTTCTGTAATGCGGTAACCAATGAGATAAGATTGAGACTTTTGGAGTTTGCCAGCTATAACAATCTGGTTCTTGCAAACACATTAGGAGAACATAAAGCATCCAGATGAGACAATCAACATGGCACACATCTAATGGTCTACCTCACAGCCAGATCGACTACATAATGTTGCAAAAACCAATTTTGTTCTGGGATTAACAGAGCTAAAACAAGGAGTTTTCCCAGTGCTGATATTGGAAGTGATCACGACCTTGTGATGCTAAATTTTTGGCTGCAGCTAAGGAAAATTGTCAGCCCAAAGTTCACCAGAGACTGAAACATTGCAGAGTAATTCCAAGCAATGATCAGCGGAAAATTTGCCCCGCTGCTTGCTCTAGAGCAGGGGTCTCAAACACACAGCCCGCGGGCCACATGCGGCCTGCAGAGTTATTTCCTGCGGCCCGCCATAGGCGCCAACTCCACCAGCAGCCAAGCTCCCCTCACTCCCACCCTCCCTTTCTTCCCCCCTCGAGAGCGCCATGTCCCTGCTCCTCTGCCTACCTCCCAGCGCTTCCCACCACCAAATAGCTGTTTGGCAGCGCTTAGGACTTTCCAGGAGGGAGAGGGGAGGAGCGGGGACACGGCACACTCAGGAGAGGAGGCGGAGAAGAGGCGGGGCTGGAGTGAGCATTTGGGGAAGAGGTTGGAATCGGGCAGGGAGGGGGTGGAGTTGGGGCAGGGACTTTGGGGAAGGGGTTGGAATGGGGGCAGGGAAGGGGTAGGAAGAGGCGGGGCAGGGGTGGGGCTTCATGGAACGGGAGGGAGTGGGGGCGGGGCCGGGGGAAATGGAGGGGACTTTAACCAAAGTAATTCTAAAAGTAAATGTGTGTTTTGTCATTTGAGTGAGGTGCATTACTGAGTATTTATATTTTATTAAAACCCCTTTTTGCATTACAGTTTTAAAAAACTTAATACGTTGACTTTTAATAGCATACTATATTACTCTTCATTTTTTTCATTTTTGACTATACTTTTGTATCGTATGAAAATGTTTCAGTGATGCAGCCCTCGGGCCAATGTACTAGTCCTCATGTGGCCCTCATGGTGATTTGACTTTGAGATCCCTGCTCTAGAGGAAGACGTAGAAACAATGACCAACAATTTCAATGCTGTAATGAAAGAGGCAGCAATGGACATCCTTGGGAAACATCGTAAGAAGACAAAACCATGGGTCACAAATGAAATACTACAAATGTGTGACAGAAGAGAACTTAAGAGAGATAAGAACAGCATTGAGGGAGCTGATAAATACAGAGCGATTGGCAGAAATATCAAGAAAGGAATGAAGGTGGCCAAGGAGATATGGATTGAAAAACAATGCTCTAAAATTTAAGAGTATATTAATAATAAAAATAGCAAACGAGCCTTCCTGGTTGTAAAAAATCTGATGACGGAAAGATGGACCAAAGATAATGCAATTCAAGACAAAGAAGGGAACAGTCTTACAGAAGAAAGGGACATCATCAATAGGCGGACAAACTACTGCTCTGATCTATACAACCACCAGACAAATGGAGATCCTAGTGTCTTAGCCCAGATTCAACAGAGGAGGACAACTTTTCAATACTACATGAAGAAGTGGAGACAGCTGTGAAATCACTCAAGAAAGGAAAGGCTACAGGTATTGACGAATTGATGAAATTCAGAGGAGAATTGATGAAATTCAGAGGAGAAATAGTAATAGATGTACTCACCAAGATCTGCAGCAAAATCTGGCAGACCGGTGAGTGGCCTTCCATGAGGACACAGTCACTAATCATCACTCTGCCAAAGAAAGGCAACCTGCAATTGTGTCAAAATTACCGGACCATAAGTTAGGGTGACCAGACAGCAAGTGTGAACAATCAGGACAGGGGTTGGGGAGTAACAGGCATCTATATAAGACAAAGCCCAGAATATCAAGGCTGTCCCTATAAAATCGGGACATCTGGTCACGCTACCATAAGCTTAATTAGCCATCCCAGCAAAGTGATGTTGAAAGTCATATTGAACAGATTGAAGCCACAAGCAGAGAATATCATCGCTGAAGAACAGGCTGGCTTTCATGCTGGAAGAAGTACTACAGAACAGATTTTCAACCTTCGTGTTCTATGTGAGAAGTACTTACAACACCAGCAGGACATCTACCATGTCTTTGTTGACTTCAAGAAGGCGTTTGACAGAGTATGGCGCAAAGCTCTCTGGGTAACCATGAAGAAGTACAATGTTGGTCATAAGCTTATTCTTACCATTAAACAACTGTATGCCAAGGCCAGCAGTGCAGTTCTCGTCAATGGCACAATAGGAGAGTGGTTTCGCACCACTGTTGGAATCCGGCAAGGCTGCCTTCTTTCACCCACACTGTTCAACATCTACTTGGAGCGCATAGTGACTGATATCCTAGAAGATCAGATATGCACAGTCAGCATTGGGGGGCGAACAATCTCAAATCTTCAGTTCGCTGATGACATTGACAGCCTGGCAGGCAGCGAAGATGAACTTGCCAACCTTGTGAAAAGATTGGATGAAAATATGTCATGGAAATCAGTGCAGAGAAAACCAAGCTGATGACAAACAAATGTGATGGGATCAGCTCACATATAACTGTCAGTGGACAAGAGCTGGAGACAGTGAAACAGTTCAAGTATCTGGGGGCAATCATCATTGATGAAGGATCCAAGGCAGAAATTCCAGCAAGAACTGCGCAATCAACAGCAGCAGTGGCAAAGCAAGTGGCTCAAGCCAATTTGGAGGAATAAGAAAATCTCCCTCGAATCCAAACTGAAACTGCTGCACGCATTGGTCATCTCCATTTTTCTGTATGCGTGCGAGACTCTTATGGCAGAACTAGAACAGAAAATACAAGTAGGAGAGATGAGATACTTCCGTAAAATCCTGGGCATCTCCAACTTCGACCACATCACTAATGAATAGGTCCACAACATCATCACCCAATGCGCTCGGTCATATGAAGACCTCCTGACGATTCTGAAGAAGTGCAAGCTGAAGTGGTACCGCCATGTAACAAGATCACCTGGCCTATCCAAGATCATCCTCCAAGGGACAATAAATGGGAACAGAAGAAAAGGTAGACAGAAGAAGAGATGGATTGACAACATAAAAGAGTGGACAGGAATGGACTTTGTGGAGACTCAAGCATTGACACACAATCGTCAGGGGTGGAGACAATTGGTTGATTGCTCATCAATGACGGTGCCCCAACGACCAATGCGGTTATGGGAGTGATGATGATGATGATGCATTGGAATCAATGGAGCCAGACCCCCTGCTGGTGGGAATTGGCTGTAGCTCCATTGGAGTCAATGGGGCCAGATCCCTTGCTGGTGTCAATCAGGATTACGCCACTAGAGTCAACGTGGCTGTGCTGATTTGCACCAGCTGAGGATCTGGCTCATAGCTTGGGCCCTACCAAATTCATGGTCCATTTTGGTCAATTTCAGTCAAAGGATTAAAAAAATTGTAAATTTCATTATTTCAACTATTTAAATCTGAAATTTCACAATGTTGTATTTGTAGGGGTCCTGACCCGAAAAGGAGTTGTGGGGGGGGGTCTCAAGGTTATTGTAGGGGGGTTACAGTACCTTTACTTCTGCGTTGCTGCTGGTGGTGCTGCTGCCTTCAGAGCTGGGCAGCTGGAGAGCAGTGGCTGCTAGCAGGGAGCCCAGCTCTGAAGGCAGAGCCGCCACTGGCAGCAGGGCAGAAATAAGGATGGCATGGTATGGTATTGCCACCCTTACTTCTGCGCTGCTACCTGCAGAGTTGGGCCCTCAGTCAACAGCTGCCATTCTCTGGCCGCCTAGCTCTGAAGGCAGCAGCGCAGGAGTAAGGGTGGCCTGGTATGGTATTGCTACCCTTACTTCTGTGCTGCTGCTGGTGGGGTGCTGCCTTCAGAGCTGGGCACCCGGCCTACAGCCCCTGCTCTCTAGCCCCCCAGCTGTGAAGGCAGCACAGAAGTAAAGGTGGCAATACTGCAACCCCCCTAAAATAACCTTGTGACACCCCCCCGCTACTCCCTTTTGGGTCAGGACTCCCAATTTGAGAAATGCTGGTCTCCCCCTGTGAAATCTGTGTAGTATAGGGTAAAAGCACACAAAAGACCAGATTTCACAGGGGGAGACCAGATTTCACGGTCCATGACGCATTTTTCATGGCCGTGAATTTGGTAGAGCCCTACTCATAGCTTAGAGAAGCACCTATAAAATGAGATGCTATTACCTCAAGGCCTTCCTCCGAGGGCTTTCACTGGGTTCAGACACCCACAAGGAGTAGCTCTTCCAAGCTCTCCCAACACCTTGACTGATCCATGAAAACGAGACTGGTCAATGAGCAGAGTCTAGTCCTCACTCCCAGGGGCAGGTCTCCAGATTCTGCAGCTAATGGTGCTGCCCAGAAAATTCCAAGTAGCAATGATCCACCTCACTCAAATTTGTGATAGCAAATTGGCTGGGCATTGCTATGTCTGCCCAGTTACACCATCGTGGAGTGCTGAGACAGCACCACCTATTTCATCCCGGAATCCACAGCTCAAGAAACCTCAAAGGGCAGAAGGAGCGCCTGCATCAAGGGCTTTTAGCCAGTCAAGACTATGTCCACATGCTCACATCACATCATCTATCTATCTATCTATCTATCTATCTACCTACCTGTTCCTTCCTCTGGAGCATCTGGATAGATAGAAACCAAAGTGATAGGTGCTTTATAAATACCAAAAATAAATAGCCAGATCTCTGGTTTATGAAGGTTATTAGGGGTTGCATGTTTTAAAGGATTGTTCTGTCTGAGAAGGGGAGAGTCCTTACCTGCGCAAGATGATATTTTCATCCTGCACCAGATGAGAGAGAGAGGAAGAAAGAAAGTCAGGTTACATTGTAGGTTTTCCTTTTCTCATGTTAAGTAAAATTCTTCCCTTCCCTCTGGTCTTGCCTTTCTAATGGCTTCCAATGCATGGGGTTAGCCTGGCCATGGAGAGTGCCCCCTGCCCTGCTCCCTGCACCAGAGGCCCCCTAGTGCTACTCTGGAGCATTAGGGCCAGCCCTGACTGCCAAAGGAGAGTGGAGTGCCCCATGCTGATCTCTGTCCCTGCAGCACAGGCCCCCTAGCGCCGCACTGGGGCTTTGGAGCCAGCACTGACTGCGAGGCCCCCTGTTGAGCCCTCTCTGTCCCCACATTGCATTAGAATCCAGGGGACAATTCTGAATAGACATTGGCAGCCCTAGAGAGAGTTGGGGGTCTCCCCGGGAGGGCTTGTCCCTTGGATCTGGGCCGTGACTCTGTGTTGCCATCTCACCTGCTGCTCTGGATCTGGCTCCTCTTTCCTCTCTTCCCCCTCCTCCCTTGTGCCATTCCTCTCCTCCATCTCCTGCAGCTTCTGAAGGATCATCTGCTGCCCGTCCTGCAGGAAGTGGAGCAGGTGCTGCAAGGCAGATAGTAAGTTGTCAGCAGCGCCTGCTTGGGGGTCTCAGTGCTGCACTGGGGACACAGCTCTAGAGAGGTTCTAGGACACAGCTGAAAAACCAGGGCGTAACCAGAGCTGACCAACCTGCTTAAAACTGGGAGTTCAGATGCCCAAGGGCTACAGGGGAAGAACCTGGAAAGGGTCTAGTGGGGGGTGGTGGATAAGCAACCAATGTGAGCTCCCAGGGCGATGCTGTGGAGCAAAGGGCTAACGTGATCCTAGCCCAGGGGGTGGGCAAACTTTTTGGGCCGAGGGCCACATCTGGGCGGGGAAATTGTATGCAGGGCCGGAGCAGAGGGTTGGGGTGCGGGAGGGAGTTTGGGGTGTGGGATGGGGCTCAGGGCAAGGGATTGGGGTAGAGGAGGGGTGCGGAGTGTATGAGGAGGCTCAGGGAAGGGGGTTGGGGTCAAGGCCGGCTCTACCATTTTTGCCACCCCAAGCAAAAATAAATAAATAAAAAATGCTCAGACTGCCACAGCCCGAACTGCCAAAGTGCAAAAAAAAAAAAGCTGCCCGGACTCTGTTGCCCCAAGAATGGACGGACTGTCGCCCCTTAGCATGTGCCACCCCAGGTTGGGGTGCAGGAGGAGTGTGGAGTGCAGGAGGGGGCTCAGGGCAGGGATGCAGACTGCGGGAGGGGGCTCAGGACGGGGGGTGGGGTGCAGGAGGGGTGCGGTAGGGGACTCAGGACGGGGAGTTGGGGTGCACAGGGGTGCAGGAAGGGAGCTCAGGGCAGGGAGTTGGGGGGTGGGGTGCAGGAGGGGTTTGGGCCTCCAGGTACCTCCCCCGAAGCTCCCATTGACCACGGTTCCCTGTTCCCGGCCAATGGGAGCTGTGGGGGGCAGTGCCCGGGTGTGGGCTATTCAGCCCTGGGATGTGCAGGGCTGCCATCACAGAAGTCAAGGAGCTAGACGTGGCTAATGGGGTGATAGGGTCACCTGCCTGTTGCATTTCTCTGTCGCATGGGAGGCTCAGCACGATCTCCAGGTCCCTCTTCAGAGTCTCTAGACGCTGCCTGAAACTCTCCTGGAGGCGGAAGAAAGTCTGGTTAGTGAACAGATCCATCCCACTGAGCATCGGAGGCAGAGAGAGTCTCTGGGATCTCCAGCTGGAGGTGATCTCAGCTGGGCAGGGATTCTCTCACTGTGTCTGGGCAGCACCTGGCACAGGGAGGTGCTGATCTCAGATGAGGCTTTAAGTGCTACTGTAACATGCATAACAATAAACTCTCCCATTGTTAATTTCATGCCATTCCTTCCAGTTTATTCCCACCCTCCAAATAACACCTCCCCCTCCTTGGTCTTTGCACCTCTCGTGGTCCTTGTCCCCTCAGCTGGCACAGATTTTTGTTCTTTTACTCTTTCCTTATTACAATCCAATCCCTGCCACACCCTGGGTTTCACAGCACTAACATCACTGCAGACCTTATATATGCACCTCCACCCCAGGATCACGTCTGTCCTGTAATGGGGAGGCCTCAAAGGGAAAGCTGAAAGTGCAATGCAATTTGGGACAGCCCCTTAGGGCATGTCTATGCTGCAATTAGACACCCAGAGCTAGCCTGTACCAGCTGACTTGGACTCAGACTAAGGGGCTGCAGCCCCAGTTCTGCAACCCCTCCCTACCCTACCCTACCCTACCCTGGGCTCTAGGCTGAGCCCAAATGTCTACACTGCAATCAAACAGCCCTGTAGCCCGAGCCAGCTTGTGTAACACTGACAGATCCTGGTCATCAGTGGGCAGGATCGAACCTGGGACTGCTGAAGCTTAGTGCATGAGCCTCAACTGCATGAGCTAAAAGCCACCTGGCACTTAGCTAAGGCTGTAGAGCAGACTCATTAATCTCTCTCTCTAAGTGGTCTTGGTGCCTCTAGATGGGACAGAACATCGTACCCAGGAGGTGTGTGGGTTACACTTGCTCAGGCCAGCCATGTGTTTTTAATTGCAGTGGTGACATAACCTCAGAGCTAGTCTCAGTGGCGTAGCCAGCTTCTAAGAGGAGGGGGAGCAAACATAAAAAAGGCGCCCCCCCTGGCTCCTCCTCTGGCCACGCCCCCCTTGGCTCCTCCTCCGGCCGCTCCGTGCCCCCCCCTTGGCTCCTCCTCCGGCTGCACCGCCCCTCCCCCCCCATGGCTCCTCCGGCCCTGCCGTGCCACCCCCC